>NC_056740.1:492271077-492302991 GCF_019279795.1 Protopterus annectens | reverse complement strand
GTGAATTTATACACAAAGTTTAAATCCCACGAGTCAACAGGCTCCTGAACCAGAGGTCTGAGCAAAGTTGCACCTTTTGAGGAAGGTTTTGCACAATTTATGAGACATCAAGTTGGAATCTGGAAACCCCAAATGGAAACTTGAAATTGCTGCCAATTGGACTCTGATAGTGGCAGCTGCAGATCCTTGGTGAAATTGTGCAGAGAAATTCCAAAACCACAGGAATGGGGGCAGTGAAGGGGTCAACATCCATTTTCTCCACCCAAAGAGAGAATCTTTTCCATTCACTGGAATAAAGTTTCCTAGTTGAAGGTTTATGAAAAAAAGACGCAAGGATACGAGGTACAGAAGGCGATAAGTCGTGATGCCTAACTAGGGATGGAACTGGAGCAGCCACACTGTCAAATTGAGGTGTAAAGTGAACCTGACATGCGAGTCAACAGGTCTGGAACTGGGTCCAGAATCCAAGGATCATCCAGGAGAAGAGGCCCAAGGAAGGGGAACCAAACCTGACAAGGCCAGTAAAGAGCACCGACGATCAATTTGCTTCCCAGCCATTTCGCTTTCTGAATCACCTTGGGAATGAGAGGAAAGGGAGGAAAAGCATACAGGAGACCCAGGGGCCAATCTTGAACAAGTGCGTCTCTGGGTGACTCCTCCGGAGGGGGGGATGAGGAAAAAGTAGCTGCTGCATTTGGCATTGATTGGACTGGCAAAGATGATGCAGCAAGGCTGTCCCCACCTGCGGAAAATTTATTCCGCTGTTTCCTGTTTCAGAGACCACTCGTGAGGCATCAGAATAGCCCGGCTGAGCTTGTCGGCTATCACGTTGGTCGTCCCTGGAATGTGCATTGCCACCAGAAAGCACTGGGAAGATATCGCCCATTCCCAAACTCGCATGGCCTCTCGACAGAGTGGGTAAAATCTGGTTCCACCCTGTTTGTTGATATACAATACTACAGACATGTTGTCTGACTGTACTGTAATAGTCCCCAGAGAAAGAAGGTTGTGAAGTGCTTGCAATGTCAGGAGCACTGCCCTCATCTCTAGAACGCTGATATGTAGGTGGGACCCGTGGTCTTGCCATGTGCCTTGGACAGTCCTGCCTAGATAATGCCCCCAACCCTATCTGTGAGGTATCCGTGGTCACAGTGGCAACAGGTTGGCGAAGAACAACTGAAGAGCCCGTGGTCAGTTGATTCCACCAAAGGAGGTCCTTCTTGCAAGATTCTATCAGTAGAATGTGATGGGATAATGGAAGGTGCTGAAAGGACCATTGGGAAGACAGGAGCCACTGAAGAATTCTCATGTGTAACCTGGCTAGTGGCACTAATAATATAGTGGAAGCCATGGTCCCAAGGAGCTGCAGGACAAACTTGGCTTTGACCCTTCGCAAGGGAAGAAAAAACTGAATTTGAAACACCAGGTTTTGTGCCCTTTCAGCAGGAAGACAAACCACCATGTTTACTGGGTCTATCTCTGTGCCTATAAAATTCACAGACTGAGAGGACAATAAGGCAGATTTTTCCCACTTTACAGAGATTCCCAGTTGGGTACAAAGCTAAATAGCATCATCTCCGCTCAGAAGAGTAGATGCCTGGTGGTGGCAGTCAGGAGCCAGTCGTCCATATAGGGAAACACCTGGAATCCTCGAAGTCTCAGGTGAGCTGTCACTACTACCATACATTTGGTGAACACCCTGGGGGCTGTGGTGAAACCAAAGGACAGAGCACAGAACTAGAAGTGACTGGCTCCCAGCCAGAAGCGTAGATGACTCCTTGACGCTCTGTCCATTTTTATGTGATAGTAAGCATCTTGGAGATCTACTGAGCACATCGAATTGTCTTTCCCTAACAAAGGGAGTATAGGCTGCAGTGTTACCATCTGGAATTTGTCCTTCTTTACTGATTCTTTCAATCTGCTGATGTCCAGAATGGGCCTCCAGTCCCCTGTACGTTTTGGCACTAAAAAGAATCTGGAGTAAGTTCTGAATCCTATTTGGTCTGCTGGGACGGATTGGATGACTCTTTTTGACAGCAACTTCTTGACCTCCACAGTTGCCTGATCCCTGTGATTGGGTGAAACATCTGGGATCTTCTTTGGAACAAAAGGTGGAAGAGAAAAGGGCATTACATAACCTCTGGTAATAATTCTTTGTACCCACTTGTCTTGAGTGACACTTAGCCAGGCTTCTGGATACATAGAAATGCGACCCCCGACTGACCCCAGAAAAGCATAGTCGAGCCCCACATCAGGAGTGCTGGTAAGGCCGGCCCTGAAAGGAATCGTGACCTGCCAGGTTTTGCAGACCGCCCCAGCCTCTAGGGAAACGTCTACCATTTCCTCCCCCTCCTCGGTCTCTGAAGGAGTCACCCTGTACCTCCTGGAAAAACCTCTGGGACTTCTTGAACCACATTTCACTGCCCCTCTGACCCTTAGGGTATGGTCTAGAGGGAACGCTAAAATGTACTCCCATGGCAGAGAGTGTCTTTCCTTCTTGCTATCACTGGGTGAGTGTCCTTTACCTTGGATCCAAACAATGAGGAACCGTTGAATAGGGCATTGGTAAAGGTAGACAAATGGTTCCGCTAAGTTACACAAACGCCTCCAGGAATGACGCCTCAAGGAAATTTCTGAACCCGCTGTCCTGCTCGCACCATCGGCCGCATATGAAATGAGCCGCATGGTGGAGTTAACGATAGTGGTTAAGGTGGACAACTGGGCAGAAACAGTACAGTTGTGTCCACTTACCATAAATGTAGATGTTCGAGTGTATTCACTGTTGCAGTCATCACATTTGGGTTATCTGCTTGCAGTAGCCCTCAGTTGGCCTGATTATCAATGTCATGGGTCCTGCGTCGGTTGCCGTCTCATCTTCCGTGATGTCAGGTAGTCAGGGGTATAAAGCATGCAGCCAACGCCATTACATCAGTTTTTCTTGCCCCATATGTCAAGTGCCTCCCTTAATGGGAAGCAATTAAATATAAATATACAAGGTTATACCTCCAATAAAAAAGCAAATACAACAAAAAGCTTTTAAGTATAGTAAAGCAGAAAAGAGATATAGCCAAAAGATGTCAGGGGGCTGGAGGGAGGGTAACCAGGACTGCAACAGTGAATACACTCTAACATCTACATTTATGGTAAGTGTACACAACTGTACTATGTTCTTAGTGTTTCAATGTTGCAGTCATCACATTTGGGTAGAGTCCCAAAGCTAAGGATGGGAGGAGGAATTTAGATAGCATTAGGACCAGCTATAAGGCCCTGCAAGACTGCAGTGGCAAAGCCAGCTCTGGATTTAGAGAAAATTGGCAAATGGTAATACTTGGTGAAAGTATGTACAGCACTCCAGGTAGCAGCTTCAAGGATGTCGCTGGTAGGGACATCTCTGAGAAAGGCTGTAAGGTAGATGCAGCCCTGGTTGAATGGGGTCTAATCCCCTGTGGGATAGGTTTTCCATGGTACTTACAGCAGAAATGAATGAAATGGCCCATCCATTTAGAAATGGTTTGCTTTGAAAGAGCCTTCCCCTCTGCCCCTGTAGCAAATGCCACCAGCAGTTGTTCAAATTTCCTTTGAGGTTTGGTCCTGTCCAAGTAAAATCTAAGTTGTCTGTGCACATCTAAGGAGTGCAGTATCCATTCCCCTTTGTTCTGTGGATTAGAAAAGAAGGTTGGTAAATGAATGGACCAAATAAGAGCCAAACTGGATACCACCTTGGGCATGAAAGGGGGACTGGTCCTGAGGGACACCCTGTCCACATGAAAGATGATGAACGGATCCACTGCCATAAGGGCCTGTAATTCAGATACCCTTCTTGCTGAAGTGATTGCTAATGATTGCTAAAAGGAAAGCTGTCTTCCTAGTAAGGAATTTTAACTCTGCAGTTGCAGCTGGCTCAAAAGGGGGGGGGGGTGAGTTTTTCCAATACAAAATTAAGGTCCCATGCTGGAGTTGGGGCTCTCCTGGGTGGAAGTTTTTGGCCCCTTTGAGGAACTGCTTGAGCAGTGGGTGAGAAACGAGGGGTGGTTCTGTGTTGTAATGAGCTGAAATGGCTGAGGCATGAATTTTGATGGAGGAAAAGGAAAGGCCCTTGTGAAGCATCTCAGCTAAGTATTGAAGAATCTGAGGTAAACTGAGCACTGCTGTGACCATCCTTTGAGTTTGGTTCCAGGCACAGAATCTTTTCAATTTTTCAGCATAAGATTTTTCTAGTACTAGACCTCCTTGCCTCCAAGATGACATCCAACACTTGTTTAATGAGGGATGGTAATGGAGAGATTAGGTAATTAGCCAGGCTGCCAGGTTCAGGGTTTGAAGCTGGGGGTGCAGAATCTGGCTCTTCTGCTGAGACAGCAGGGTAGGGGTCTGAGTTAGGTGCCATGGGGCCAGCTGTGACATACTGCGCAAGAGGGGGGTACCAGTGCTGGCATGGCCAGTCTGGTGCAATCAGTATCATCCTTGGTTTGTCCCGTTTGATCTTTAGTAGTACTTTGGAGAGGAGAGGCAGAGGAGGAAAGGCATAAACTGATAGATTTTTTTCCAGCTGAAGGACAAAGCATCCACTTTCCAAGCTTGGTTTGTGGGGAGTCCTTTTGCAGAATTTGTCCAACTGGTAGTTCTTTCTGGGGGGAGGCAATATATCTGGGATCCCCCATTTGTTGATCAACATGTTGAAACTCTTTGGTTCCAGTTTCCACTCGTGTGGGTCCATGAGATTTCTGCTTAGTTCGTCTGCCAGTGTATTTAGTTTTCCTGGCATGCATTGAGCATATAGATGCACTTGGTAGCTCAAGACTTGTGTTCCGCAGAGCCATGGCTAGTCTGCAGAGGGGGGTAAGAATGGGTACCCCCCTGCTTATGTACCACATAACAGTGGTGTTGTCCGTCTTTACCATTAATTGTCCTAGAAGAATGTGGTCCTTGAAGGCGGTCAGAACATTCTGTACAGCTAAAATTTCTTTTTGATTGATATGTAGGTGCATTTAACTTGGGTTCCATTTGCCCTGAATGTAATTCCCTGCCAGGTGAGCCCCCCCATACATAGTCTGATTAGTCTGTTAGAGTTTGGGCGGCAGAGGGTAGAGTGAATGGTAGTCCTTTGTTTTGGTGGCAGGCCTCTGCCCACCAAAGGAATTCTAACCGTAGGTAAGGTATGATAAGAATCATTGCTTCCAGACCCTGAGAATGTTGATGCCATAGGCTTTTTAGATACCACTGCAGTTTCCTCATATGCAGTCTTGCATATGGAATTAGTAGAATGCATGAGGCCATGAACCCAAAGGCTTGCAATATTTGCCTTGCAGATAGCAGGGTTTTTGTGGCCACTAGTTTGAAGCAAGTTGTCAAATTAGTTTCTCTGCCGTGAGGAAAGCCATCTGGGAAGTTGTGTTCAAGCTTGCTCCCAGGAATATAATTTGTTGACAGGGTACCAGATGTGATTTCTTTTTGTTTACGTTGTACCCCAGACAAGTTAACACCTTTTGTACAAATGCCAGATGATTCAGAAGTATGTCCTAGCTTTCTGCCTGAATTAAACAATCGTCCAGGTATGGGTATATTTAAATATTTCTTTGCCTGCAAAATGCAATGACTGGAGCTAGGCACTTTGTGAATACCCTGGGCGCAGTAGATAAGCCAAAGGGCAGTGCAGAGAACTGATAGTGCACGCAGCCTTCTTTGAAGCGTAGGTATTTTCTGCAAGATACCCTGACTGGGATGTGCAGGTAGGCTTCCTTTAAATCCAGTGTTGCCAACCAAGCATGTTTGCCTATCATGGGGAGCAACTGGTAAAGAGTTAGCATCTTCGACAGGTCCAGGATAGGACACCATGAGTTGTCTTTTCTGGGTACCAGGAAAGGTCTTTAGTAGAAACCTTGTCCCTTTTCCTCTTCTGGTACAGTCTGAATAGCCTTTAATCAAGAGAGAGAGAGAGAGAGAGAGAGAGAGAGAGAGAGAGAGACAGAGAGAGAGACAGAGAGAGAGACAGAGAGACAGAGAGACAGAGAGAGAGAGAGACAGAGAGAGAGAGAGAGACAGAGAGAGAGAGAGAGAGAGAGACAGAGAGAGAGAGACAGAGAGAGAGAGACAGAGAGAGAGAGAGACAGAGAGAGAGAGACAGAGAGAGAGAGACAGAGAGAGAGAGACAGAGAGAGAGACAGAGAGAGAGAGAGAGACAGAGAGAGACAGAGAGAGACAGAGAGAGACAGAGAGAGACAGAGAGAGACAACTTGCTTTTGAGCCTCTGCCCACTGATTTGGGGGTAGATCTGGCCAACCGTTTGGGGTTGGTAACGTGTAGAAGTGAAATCTGCATCCTTGGGAAACTACACCCATTTGTCCTGGGTAATTAGTTCCCAGTTTTTTACCTGCAGAGCAATCTTTCCCCCTAAAGGAGCAGTCAGTTGAGAAGTGCTTGGAAGTTTTAAAGTTAGGTCACTGAGACAGCTTACCATAGGGGGGAGTCTTACTACTCCCCGATTTGGAAGTGGGAGCCCCCCACTGCTTAGTCCTGTGCGTACCCTGGGACTGAAGCTTGGGTGTTCTGCTGGTTCTGGGTTTGAACTGAGAAGGCCTGAAGAGGCAGGAAAGGTCCAATTTTTTGAGGGCCAATGCCTACTAAATCTAAGCAGTCCTGATTTAAAGGAGCATCCTGCAATTTAGCTTTAACATAATCTGGCAAAGACTGCTCCTTAAGCCAAGCATGCCTTCTAAGTACAGACCCGGTGACAGCAGCTCTTCAAGATGCCTCTAGTGAATCAAAACCACATTGCAAAGTAGGTTTTATAATTTGTTCAGAAGAATGCATTAAATCCTGTAAATCCTTATTTTCAGCACAATCAGGAAGCATCATTTTCTGTTTAATCAATCCAATAATATGCTGCCGATACTTTAACATATGAAACTGGCAATGTAAGGCCCTGATGGCCAAGGTAGCAGAGGTGTATATCTTCTTACCCCATCTATCCAGGGCCCTGGAATCTCTATTAGAGACAATAGGATTTTTGGCAGTTGTAGTCTTAATGCCCTTTGGTCCCTGTGAAATGGTCTCAGGATCCGCAGTAAGATTTTTAAAAAGGAACTTGTGAGAATCAGAAACCCTGTAATATCTATCAGGTTTTCTGGGAGCCAGAGGTAAAGAGAGTCAGGGGCCAAGCCAGATTCCGAAAAGGCATCATCAACAATGTCCAGCACAGGAGGGATAGCTAAAGGCCTGTGTTGGGGCAGGAGTAAGAAACCTTTAATCCTCTTTTTAGAATCAGAGTAATCCTGGCTTTCCAAGTGAAAATGCTCCCTAAGAGTATGCAAGGTTTCACCAAAAGAAAAATCCTCCGGGGGGGGGAAGCAGAGGGAATAGAGACCTCAGCATCAGAATCCTCATAGGTAGATAAGGGTAAATCCAATCATCAGAGACAGAAATGTCAGAATCCTGGTCAGAAGTATCATAAGCCAATTCAGTCCTAAGTCTCTTAGAGGGGAAAGGTTGGCTTCCCCTGATTAAAGTAATAGGGTCTTCAGCCATTCTTATCATTTGTTTTTTAGGCATAGAGGCCTGACCATGCAGTCTGGGCGTTGGTTTCCTAGGTATACTTTGAGTTTTAAGCCTAGAAAAAGAAGATGGTGTCTGTTTAATATGCAAGTCAGTGCACCTGAATACCCCCTCAGAAGCCGGTGCATGGACAGCAGCTCGGACCCATCCAAGGTAGAGACATCCGCAGGTTCCACAGTTAAAGCATCTAGCAGCATACTGGACTCCGAATGGGTCTCAGTAGAGGCCAGCAAATCTGAAGTAGCGGGTATCGGGGGCTGCAAAAGCGCCTCACTGAGTACCGGCGAACTGGCGACTAGCTTAGGAGAAGCATAGTCAGCAGCTTTGGACCTAGGCGGCTTGTCTCTGTCTTTATCTTTGCATTTTTTCAGAATGTCGGTCATCGGGTGGCTTACCAAAGACATATCTGGATAGTTGAACAGAGTACCAAAATATTTAGAAGCAAAAATGTACCGACCATCAATAGTTTGTGGTTTAAATAAGGCACAAAACCGACAGCGAGGTACGTCGTGGTCAGGGCCTAGGCAAGGAATACAGTATGAATGAAAATCTTTATGAGGTATTCGCTTTCCACAAGAAATACAATTATTGACTTTTACTAACATTGGATTAAAGCAAGAAAAAGTTTCCCCAAAAGGGTAGTTAGCTTTAGTTGAAGACTTCGGTTCTGAAACTCGTAAACGAAAATTTAGGAGTCGGCCGACCGGCACTTGTGAACTGCTTCTGCTTCGGGCACCGCACAGCGAGAAAGATTGATGTAATGGCATCGGCTGCATGCTTTATACCCTACCAGACGTCACGGAAGATGAGACAGCAACCCACACAGGACCCAAGACTTTGACAATCAGGCCGACTGAGGGCTACTGCGAGCAGATAACCCAAATGTGATGACTGCAACAGTGAAACACAAAGAACATCTTGTCAGGGACTTCCTCAGTACATGCATCTTGTATAGAATCTCCTAATTCTTTTAGGAGATCTCTTTGGAGCCTAGGAAACTGAGTAAGGTAATTCAGCGATCCAAGGGTAAATGCGCTTCCCGTATCGGTCCATCATTCAGCAGATGAACAGAAGTATCAGCTAACTCTTTCTTAGTGGCCGCCACCGCCACCACCACCATGGCATCTGAAAGCACAAGTATTTTCCTGGAATGAAAGAAAGGAACTTGTTTGGTCTCCTGGCAACTGGCTCCCCAGCATCAGGAGTATCCCACACCTTTCGCATCAGGAGTATCCCACACCTTTAAACTAACTAAATCCATCAGTTCGTCGAAAGGTGGAGACACCCAAGAGGCAGAGGGTTGAGACCCGATAGCCTTCAGGTACACAGACTCTTCATCAGAAGGGGTGACAGTGGGCCAGTCGCACCTCTGTTTAAGGATCTCCATGATGTTTACAAAAGGAGATATCAGAGGACAACTTGGGGGACCCTAGGAGATATCAGAGGACAACTTGGGGAACCCTTCCAACTCCTCGAGGTCAATGTCAGATGCCAAAGACTCATTCTGGGAGTCTACATGCTTCCTCTTACAAGTCTTCTTCCATGGGGGATCCTCAAAAGGACATTCCGAGGAGGTCTAAGAAGAATGGGGGCCACCAGCCGGTGGCTCCCGAGGTTGGGGATCTCTGCTACTGCTGGACGGAGTAGGAGCAGAGACAGAAGTAGGTGCTATTGGGGGGGGGTGCCGGTACCCCCCCCCCCAGTAGTAGCCAACAGTTGGGACAGCACACTCATCTCGAAAGCTAACCTCTCCAGCTACGATGAGATAGAAGATGTAGTCTGCGTCAGAGCCATCGGCTCAGAGACAGACGCAGGGTCCGAACTCACCCTAGGCGACACACCGAGAGGAAGACTCTGAACCGAAGAAGTTTGGTTCCAAGCATCCCTGTCTGGGCCGACCGAGACCCCTGGACACTACGGATGGCACCGAAAGTGTCGGAGCAGAACTCTGCTCCGAAACAGCCACAAAACAGCCACAATGGAAGCTGGAGCCGAGGGTTCCAACAGTGGTACCAAGCACTCCGGCTCCGAAAGACCAGAATGGCTTAGAGGAGGAATGCACACAGAGGGTTGAACGGGCTTGAGTGGCTTCGGAGCCAACTGGGTCTGAGCCAACAATTTAGGCAAAGCAGGCTACTTCAAAAGTCTCAGCACTACCCTCTCCACATCTTCTTCCAATAAACTACTGGAAGACATGAAGGAGATAGAGATCTCAAAGGTACAGGAGACTTCACTAACAAGGAGACCGGTAGAGCGTCCATAGAGCGGCTCCGAGAAGTAGTCTCAGTCTCAGCGGTTGGCTCCGAAAAACTTGAAACTGACCCTGCAACAACAATGCCACTCTTAGTCAGCTCCAAGGTCTGTGGAGCCAATGAGACAGTTTTCACAACTTTAAGGAGATGGCTCCGGGACACCAGCCGGTGCCTGGGAGGGCCTCTTGGCAGATTTAGACCTTCCTTTAGCAGATTTGGAGAATGATGAGGAACTAGACAAGTCTTCCTCGAAGGAAGGTTTAAGAAGACCTTTTAGAATGAACTTGTTCTTCTTTTCCTGCAACACCCTAGGACTAAAGGCATGGCCGAATAAACAGGTCTACTGCAAACGGATGGCCCCTAAACAGTAAACACAATTACCGTGACCATCCATTAAGGACATCTTTTGGAAGCACTTAACACATTTCTTGAAGCCAGATGGCTTATGCTCCTTATTCTCTTTAGACATTGTTAAATCAGTAGAACACACTCACACAGAGGAGGAGGAGGAGGAAGAGGACTAGGTCCTCCAACTTAAACGGGCCTAGCCCTGCTGAAAAGGAAGATGCCACGAAAACTAGGTCCTCTAACTTAAAAGGGCCTAGCCCGGGCAAGAGGCGATAGGGTCTTCTAACGTAAACAGACCAACAGTTATAAGGGAAGAATAGCAGACTCAACAGGATAGTGGAGAACAATAATAGCACAAGTCAACTGCAAATACAAACAGAACGAAGTTCTGTCAACAATATTAGCAAAACGATGCTAACAGCAATCTAATAACTCAATAGCAAGCGGAAACTGCTAAATTCTATTTAAACACACAGAATACTAGAGTGCAAAAGTGCCTACTTTAATCCAAATAGTAAGCCTGGAACACGGGATACCAAGACGAAAATAACAGCCAAAGGCCAAAAATTGCACCAAATGGCGCACATATAACAGAATAACTTTATAACTACGCTAACTGAATACTACAAACAGTAATGATTTAACTATATAGAATCTAATAACGAATCTAAGCTAAACAGTGAAGAAAACTTTGAAAAAGGTGAAAATATGCAAACACTTAGCCAGAGCCACAGAGAAGCACAACCGAAGTCATCGACGTGGCAAACATCTGGGGATTGTACTGGTGCACCATGGGATACCTACCTAGCCACAAGCCAACCAGAAGTCTTCCTGCTTGTAAATAGGCAGAGTCGGAGCCATATGTAAATAATAAAGGTGAGATAGGACTGCTTAACATACATTATTCACACGTTTCTGTCCAAGGCTTCAAACACTTGGTATGTAGCAGTTCGAGATACCCACTACAAAGCAAGCAAGAATAGTTAATGTCACAGTTGATGTGCAGTGTATGTACTGTACTTCTGTTCTGTACAGGACTGCTAGGAGTGTATTTTTGTGAATGCATTAAAAACGTGTCTGTAAAATGTAAGGAAAGCAATATGCAACTGACAAGTTTGAACAGCATTTTATGACAACAGAAAAATTATGGGACATGTGTGGCTGGCAGAGGCCTGGTTCACTACCATGCATAGGGGCTCCTTCAACTATGACCTGGGTCAGTTGACGCTGGAAATGTATGCTGCAACAATACAGCATTAGCTACTCTTCAAGTAGGTCAGACCTATACTGAGTGACATCAGAAGGGCTAATTACTCTTGATGAAGGAGAATAAATACAGAGGTCAAAAATTAGATGTAGGTGCCCTACAAGCATGCCAGCTCTAGTCCAAAAACACCATATGTCATATGCAGTAATATTTCTAATTTCTGTAGAACTTGTGGGCTGTTGAACAAACGTTGCTGCAGCATCTGTACTGTATTTTGCATTACTCATTGTACTAAAGAATTAGTTAATTCATTAATAGGCCTGAATTGTGAGAGATAGTCTCAACATGTTGCATTTCAATACTATATTTTTGCAGTATCTTCTTTGCAGCCTCCAGCAACTGCAAAGGGGATGACATTTGTCAGGTTATGAAGGAGGCATTATTTGGAGTGATCAGAACAATCTAAAATTCAGCATTCATTATGCAGTCATTGTTTCATATTACTGTGATATGGTCTTCTCTACAAAATCGCAATGTAAAATACTGCATTTAGCAACAAATTGTTACTTTGTCAGTTAACGCAAAGAGTAAAACTCTGGCTTGTTAATGAGCTGCTTCATGTGCCAAGGGTGCATGGTTTGAATCTTTCCATCTCCCCTTACCTACTGTGCGACACTGAACAAGTCACTTAGCCAGACAGTCCTTTGGGGAAACTGTGAATTTGGGACAAGCGAAGTAGAAGGGGTTGACCTATAATGAAGGTTAAAGCCTGAACCAGCGCAGAAGAACTTATCTTGAGGTTATCTAATTCACCATTAAGGTTAGAAAAAAGGTGCAAGTCTTAAAGCTACAAGAAAAAAAAAAGTCACAATTCATGAAGAGAATGATGTTCTTTGGAGGGATCTTGGCCCTATGTTTACACTTAAGTTCACTAGAATCTTATTGGTCCGTGGTATGAATTTAAACCAATTAGCACAGCACCAGCAATAACAAATCTGGTATGAAATAAACATAAAATAAAATACTTGCTCAAAGTCCAAACCAGGCACTTTGTTAGAGTAAAAAGTACTGTTCTAAATTAAGTAGTGATCAAAGTTCAAATCTATTCAGACCAGTCCATCCAACATAATTCTCACAATGATAGCAGTGCAGCACATGTGGTTCTTCGAAAGGAAAGTAATTATTCCAAGCTAATAATCCAACAAATTTTCCTTCAAGTTGTTGTCAAACTGCTAAATGTCTCTTCAGACCATATAGGTTCATAGGTAGGTACTAGGCTATTGGCCCTAGGGCCTATATAAGCCTAGCAAAGAAGGTACCCTGGCTTTTGCCATCAGAGAAAATTATTTTCCTGTGCTCCTGTCAAGCAGAGCCACAGAAGTGATTCCCGGGGAGAATTTCCCATCTCCCATCCAGTCATCAAGCTTTTTCTTGAAGAGTGCTAATGAGAAGCTTTGTTTGATATAGTTAGGTAGTTTGTTCCAGAGTATAGGCAGTCTCTGGGATAGGAATCTATCCCTCCAGCATGTTCTGTTTATTCTTTTGACAAGGTTTAGGTCCGTAGAGCATGTAGCTCGGAGGGATTGGGATTTCTTTAACTGGAGCATGTCCAACACCTCTGGGTTTGACATAGATTTGTATGTTAGGCAGAGATCGCCTCTGAGTAGGCAATATGCGATGGAGTAAAGCTGGAGTTTTTTGAGATGGTCTGCGTAGGGCATCTGTTTGAGTCTGGTAATCCTCTTTGTGAGGTATTTCTGCAGCCTTTCCAGTTGTTGTAGATGTCTTATGAGGTACATACCAAAAGGGGCACTGTATTCTATAATGGGTCTAATGAGTGATGAGTAGAGGGGAACAATGACCTCTTTTTTCCTAGATGAGAAACCTTTTGTGATGAGGTGTGCCACATAGAAGGATATAAAGAACCAAATATCATCTAGTATGCTAAAAGCAGCAAATCCTTTACTAACATATGTTCGGTAAGCAGTTTCGCCAAGCGGCTTTTTCAAACCATTAGAAATACAGCATTAGCAAAAGACATCTTTTATATAGTTCGAACATAATTAGTTGATTGAAAATATTCAACAACCAATTAGCTACATAAAGGTATATACTATTGATTAAACACATTAATAAAGACAATCAAAAATACATAAAAACTCTTTCTTTAAAAATTTTTTTAAGAACAACTCAATATAAAAAAAACTTCTTTAATAAGTATTCACCTATAGCTAACTCTTCTATTCTTAAGTACTGGTTTTAAAGGGATCTTATCATTAAGACCAGGATGTGCTTGTAACCTAATAATCCAGTTGGTTTCTACTTGTTCAGTGTGATTTCTAAGGTCGCCACCTCTAATACTAGGTACATCGACATACACAACTAAAAATCTAAAAGTATGTGTAACATCATTTTCTAATACATGTTTTGAGAGTGCATTAATGTTGGATTTTATACGAATTTGATAAAAATGCTCCCTTATTCTATCCTTAAGTCTCCGGTCGGTCTTGCCGACATAGAAGGCAGAACAAGATGTACAGGTAGCAATGTAAACTACATGTTCTGTATCCCAACTTGCATTGATATTAAATGTGAATATCTTGGAAGTAGTAGGATGTATAAACATATTAATAGTAGAAATACAGGAGCAAAAATGTCACCTATTACACGGATAAGTGCCTGTATAAACGGCACTTCCATGAGGATGTTCCTGATTAGGGAAGCATAAAAGTCTATGCAAGTTCTTATTTCTAAAAGGAATTGTGGTTGTTCACCAACTATCCCCTTAGTAACCGGGTCTACCGTTAAAATACTCTAATGCTTGTAAAAAAATCTCCTTAGTTTGCTGAATATCTTGTGTATAAAACAGGGATATTTTCTCTTCTTCCCAAAAAAACTTTTCCAACTTCACCTTTATAAAAAATATGTTTGCTTTTACAGACGTTTTGTTGATGATTTGTTTTTTCTTTGGTCAGGGAGTGGAGTAGAGTTAGGTGATTTCTTGCAGCAGGTTAATTCATTATCACATTTTTTTGGAACTTACAATGACAGTATCAGCAGATCATATTTCTTTTCTAGATTTATCCATTCAACGTTTAAGCAATGTCAAACTTAATACAGGTGTCCATAGGAAATCGTGCCATAGAAACACTATTACATAGGCACAGTACACATCCCAGCCACATATTTAGTAATATTATAAAGGGACAAGCAATCCGTGCTTCTAGGTGGAATCCTGCCCATACCAATTTTGAAACAGAATTAAGTAATTTACATGAGAGATTGGTAGACAAGGAAGTATAGAACCAGAGAAATTGATGCTGGATTTAAGTGTATTGAAAGTCTCAGACTGGGTAGGGCATGCCCAATTTTTTCTGAGCAGGGTAATGAATTTTATAGGGCTGTTAGAACAGACATGCATCTAAATAAAGTAAAACAGAAAATATCACTGTTATAAAAATATAAAATAAAATATCACAGGCACTTATCCGTGTAATAGGTGCCATTTTTTGCTCCTGTATTTCTACTATTAATATGTTTATACATCCTACTACTTCCAAGATATTCACATTTAATATCAATGCAAGTTGGGATACAGAACATGTAGTTTACATTGCTACCTGTACATCCTGTTCGGCAGGAGACTTAAGGATAGAACAAGGGAGCATTTTTATCAAATTTGTATAAATTCCAACATTAATGCACTCTCAAAACATGTATTAGAAAATGATGTTACACATACTTTTAGTTGTGTATGTTAATGTACCCAGTATTAGAGGTGGTGATCTTAGAAATCACACTGAACAAGTAGAAACCAACTGGATTATTAGGTTACAAGCACATACCTATCCTGGTCTTAATGATAAGATCCCATTAAAACCAGTACTTAGAATAGAAGAGTTAGCTATAGGTGAATACTTATTAAAGAAGTTTTTTATATTGAGTTGTTCTTAAAAACACTTTTAAAGATAGAGAGTTATGTATTTTTGATTTTTATTAATGTGTTTAATCAATAGTATATACACCTTTATGTAGTTAATTGGTTGTTGAATATTTTCAATCAACTAATTATGTTCGAACTATATAAAATATGTCTTTTGCTAATGCTGTATTTCTAATGGTTTGAAAAAGCCGCTTGGTGAAAGTGCTTACCGAACATATGTTAAAGGATTTGCTGCTTTTAGCATACTGGATATTTGGTTCTTTATATGGTCGTATTTTATATGGTCTGAAGAGACATTTAGCAGTTTGACAACAACTTGAAGGAAAATTTGTTGGATTATTAGCTTGGAATAATTACTTTCCTTTCGAAGAACCACATGTGCTGCACTGCTATCATTGTGAGAATTATCTTGGATGGACTGGTATGAATAGATTTGAACTTTGAACATTACTTAATTTAGAACAGTACTGTTTACTCGAACGAAGTGCCTGGTTTGGACTTTGAGCAAGTATTTTATTTTATGTTTATTTCGTTGGCTTTTTTGCTCATCTGTCTGTGGTATTTGTTTTTATCTGGTTTAAATCTGGTATGAAATTCAAAACAGGAAACTGTTCTAACAGCAGTTGCTGCAAAGAAAACAGGAGCCACAGAAAGCTAGAAACATTTATCAGAGGGGGAGGGCAAGTCAGCTGTACTCTCACAAAGAATAACATGGAATATAACAACCTTTTCATACAGAAAAGGAGGTTTGAACAGAAATTGAGACAACAGGAAATATCTGGAATAAAGCAACTCTTCTGAGGAGAAATTATGAAATACTTGCCTGGAACTTTTTAGAGGCAATAATCTTTACAGAGACAAAGCAGATCAAGATAGGGCTCTGACTTGCACAGCATTATGAGTTAGGAAAGGCCAAGTAATCTGTGAAAGTTATGGATGCTGAGCTACATCCTATCAGCACTAATCCTTCCAATGAATGAAAATGTAGTCTCGCTACACCAGGTCTTGAGTTAGCAGGACAGCACTCGCAGTGCTGCCAACACGGATGATGGCTACGCTCTGACCACCCACCTACACTCGTTACAAGCAGGGGTATGATAACATGACTAACCCTGATCCTCTCCCAGCAAATCATTGTGATACACTGTTACAAGAAAAATGCGACAGAGATGCTACTCCCTTCAATACGGAGGTGCAATGCAACCATGTAGGACTAAGAGGAGTGTGATTAACAATTATTATTCCCCACAGTGGAGGATTTTGAACCCTTCTAACTACTTATACAATAGGAATGCGGTCATCAATAAGACAAAGAAAAATACCTGAACTTCTGTCTTTTCTCACTTTCTCTACTGGCACTGCAGCATATCACCCAATCCCATCTTCGGGCTACTTGTGAATACCAGCAAAACCTATGCCTCTTGGTCACATCCCAAAAATGACCCAAGGGGCTAAATTATGAAAGCAAAATTACCCATTTACAGCATTACCTCCGACATCCTCAAGGAATATGTGCTTACTTAACCAATACAGCATGGCAGTACCTGCCTAAATTAAATATTTGTATCTTTTACTGCAGAGAACAGATAGTTGGAAAAGGAGTAAAACTGCATATACAAAATAAGCGGACATACAAACCAAATGCATAGTGATGGATACTAGACATGTGTTCGCCAAGAAACAAGTGATAAAAGGCCAAAAATACAAAAAAAATGGGACTGAATTATACCAATAACAGAACATGAAAATAATTAGTCTGCTAGCTGATGCAGAGGATTACGGCTGGGAGTTGTTAATGAGATGCTGCCTGTGGTCCAGGGTTAGATTCCTCTCACCTTCCACTGGCCTAAGTGTGCAGCACTGAGCAAGTCACCTAACCAGTGTGTGCTCTAAGGCAAAGTCCAAAAAGGTCCCTGCGGACCAGTGCTCTACTCTGGTTAAGAAATACAAATAAAACTACTTAAAACACATAAAAAGGAGGAACACAGAGATTCCGAAGGGCTTAACCTTTCCTTTATAAAAGGATAAACCAGTTGCAAGAACAGAAGACGCGAGTCAGACATCAGTGTTGAAAAAGAAGAAAAAAAACTGGAGATAAAATTGCAAAGTTTCTGGATGACTGGGATGCTGCACCAAAGAATGAATGCCTCTAGAAATCCCACAAAACTACTTGTGTAACGTTCTTTGAACTAGCAGGCAGGACAGTAAATCAAGCAGGAGCTCTGTATGTTAGTGATTAAAGTAAGCAAAGAAAAAGTGTGGTCTGCAATTCTGACAGAGAGTAAGTGGATGTTAAAGCAGCAATTGGGTAAGACAGCAGCCGATTACAAGTTGTGAAGTGGAGGGGAGTGGACTGGGATGACCAGCAAGTGGAAGACACGGTCACCTGGAGGGAGGTGAAGCTCAAAGTAAAATCACAAAAATTTTTATAAAACTGATATGTACAAAGTGAACTCAGCTTCCACAACCAGATAACTCTTTAATAAAGTAAAATAAAATGCAATAAAAATGGTAAGCACTTTCATGACCTCCAACTGTTGCTTCATCAGACAAAGAACATTGAGTAAAGACCATATTTTATACAAGTCACTAATTGAACAATCTGATGTCATCATTTTTATTTTATTTTACTTTAAAGAATTATCTGGTTGTGGAAGCAGAGTTCTCTTTGTATACACCCGTTCTTCTTTTTATTGTACTCAGCCTTATCCTTGAAGCGGTTTTTGTTCTTTATTTTACATACATGTTTATAAAACTGATGACAGGGCATTAGGAATGAATTGTCGACTTGTCAAGTTAAGTAACAGGGTAATCTGCAATGAGGGGGGTACAGATGTGCGAGTAAACTTACCATAAAACAACAGATGCGGCAGTGATAGTTTGAACAGCTACTCTTATGGCAAGTTTACTTATACAGCTGTAGTACGTTCATGATGATCACTGCTACAGTAGCTTAAACTATACGTGTAGATTACCTTATCTTAGAACAACTGGGAGGTGAAAAGAGATGGGTAAAACAGCCCTTGGAAAATGGTCTCGAAAAGCCTAAACCTAGACCTCGAGAGGGAATCTAGCGGCTAGCGCTTTGTAAAAAGGATGTACAAAGGGCCAAGTTGCTGCTTCAACAATACTTTGAGTAAAAACAAAAATCTACACATATAGCCAAGTCCCTCGTAAAATGTGCTTTGACCTTGCCTGGAACAGTTTTGTTGTGGTGGGAACAAAAGACGACAATAGCCTGAAACAACCGTTTGGAAATTGTCTGCAAAGAAAACATTCCTCATACTTTCACAGTTATCAGAATAAACTAACATATGAGCCTAACAATTAAAAAAATCTAACAATTAAAGTTGCAGAAGCATATACCTTTTCCCTAAATTTATCAGTTCCTTTACCATCCTCGTCTGTAAGGGAAGGATTAGAATTTAAAAAATGTTTGGCAGCAGCTGGATTAACTAACACTATAAATGGGTCAAGTCTGGCACTTGAAAGACTGAGGAACGTTTACATTCTAGCTGCTTTGCTAAATTAAGCAGGCTGGCTGCGAGTGAAGCCACAAGTTGTGGCAAATGTATCCCCCAGTGCTGGCAGCACTGGGGGGTGGGAGGAGCTTCTGGGAATTCCAGTTGTAACATTGCAACAACTCAGCATTTTCTGAGGGACTGAGAAACCTCAGTGTGCGCCCACTGAAACCACTGGCAAATTCTGGAAATGGCCTCAGAGAAAAAGAATCCCTCACAGTGAGATTCAGAAAACATGGTCTTTTCTGCTTCTGAATCAGAAATCAGAGGAAATAATCTGCGTCTGTCCCATTACATTCGTCTACAGATTGAATTTCTTGAATCTCTACAGGAAAGCAGAAATCCATTTTTCTTTTATTAGAAAACACCCGATAAAAAGGGTCAATGGTCTGTACAAGACTGCTACGGACCAAATAAACTAAGTGAAAATGGTGCTGGAGAAGGTAAACGTTTTTAGGACAAACAGGGCTTTTACTGGTAGCAACAGCTTCCCCAAGGATGGGTACAACATTCTGGACAAGCAGGGTGTCCTCCCATGCCCCTCTCCCAACACCAACAAAAGTGGCTTTCCCTTTGCCCACTGAGGGGACAATAGCTGCAGAAAAGCTGACCAACTCCCCTGGTCCATAGTGACTATAGAGAAAACATGAGAGAGAGATCGAGAGAAAAAGATGAGTGGTCTTAAGAAGCAGATATGGCCACAGCACTCACCCAGCTGAGACAACGTGGTAGCCCGCTGGGGTGGCAAAGGCTGTTTAAATTTTTCTTTTTGTGGCTGGAAAAAGGATTGACCATGAGACCAGTAGTCTGTTCCATGGTCACGCCAAAAATGGTGCCCCCCCCCCCCCATGAAAGTGAAGCGGCACAAGCCAGTAAACTTTCAAAAGTAGTGTAAAATAATTTTTCTCCAATTAAAAAAGCACTCCAATACACTTTACTAGTTCCAGACCCAAAAAGTAATTAAAATTTTCTCCACAGGAAAAAAAAATGTTTTTAGAATGTTTTAAATCAACTTTTAAACTGTCAAACACAAAACAGAGTTCTTATACAGCAAAATTGCGTCACAGTCAATTTAAACATTAAAGCATGTGGAAAGTTTTTCCCCAAAAGGGAAATTATCCGCTCAGAAATGGAACAGCATAAGTTGACAGTCAATCTTATCAGCCCTGCAGAAGAGTGCTTTATTCAGCAGCGTAAAGCTGTGAAGGGCTTGGCTCCAAAACCTGTCTTTTAACTCTGTTCAGCTCGAAGTAGAAGTAGTAGAAGGTGTCCTGTTGTTTTGGAACCTGGCCAACGGTTATGTCCTATGAAGGATTTAGCCCATATAGCCAAGACTACTGCTGCAGTGATCAATATGAAGAACGTCTAAAAGGAGGTGGCACTGGGCAAAAATGGGACACCAATCAGATTTCTGACAAAGTAGAACATAACATGCACATTACTTTCTTTAAATAAAAATGTTAAACTTCCAAAAAAAAATTCCTGGTCTAATATAAATCACAGCTCTCTTTCATTGGGCACACAAAGCCTGTCACTCTATTCCCATACAACCTGTAACAATCCTTGAATACACTGGATGAAGACCCCAACCTTCCTGCTATGTGCAAAACCTACAAAATGGGGAGGGGCTTGTTACCCCACTAAACTAAACTAAATACGCCCAGGAAGAACCATACAGTAACTGTGAATTATTTTTGAGGAATTCTTAGTGGTACACCAAGGCAGGTCTGAAGCAACATTTTCCAAATCTAATCAGCGTTATGTTTTCAATATACTAAGAAGTATAATCAACATCAAAGGTTATGCCCAATGCTAGTAATTCAGTTTATGTTACTACATCTTTGTGAATATCATTACTTTTTAAATGATCAAACTAGGTTGTTGTAGAAAAGGGGTACCTGTAATCCAGCATGTCCACCTGTTAAATAAATTATCCTCACCTGCTGGCATTACTAGACACATTGTTGCATGTTTATTTTAGGTGAAACAAAACTGCAAGGTCCGGTTCACCTTTATGTATGGAGCAAACTTATCACACTGCCCTCCCCCAACAAAATGTTACTGCACGTTTTTTTTACCCTCTTCTTTTTTTGGTTCCATGTGTCCTCTTGTTCTTGGCTAAAGTATCTTGTGACCAAGACATCTGAAAATTATTCAGGTTTCTACAAGTTCTCTCATTGGCATTACTTTGCCTACTAATTCCTACAAAGCTCTGTGCCATTAGCCAAAAGGGAAACTGCCTTCCATGTACAGCACCATAAAGCAAGTCACAATAACAGATTCAACTAACAGAGCCAGCTCCGACAAGAATTCCCCAACATACAAAAATAGTAATGCAAATAATTTGCAGCAGTCAGCTTGAAACTACAACAATAAATAAACAAACATGATAAAGATGTAAATTTTAGCAAGATGTACGCACAAAAGGGTAAGGAAGTCACCCCAACACGATGCATACTTACAGGTTAATGCAAGTAATAGGCTAACTGCCCTTGTGGGCCTTTTTAAGCCTAGCAAATTTTCCCTTTTGTGAAAAAACTCACCTATCCCATTTGGCTATAGATTGGCCTTACCCATCTCATGGCGCATAATTATATATTACCCCCAATGAGAATAACTGGGATCATAACACAGATAATTTGAGGGCACCCATGTGTGGGATAAAGCAGTTAGGATCTGCCTCTGTTCATTACTAATACAGGGGCAGTTCTGCAGTACATTTTCTGTTTCCAATAAACAAATATAAGCTGCTCTTCAATATGGATAGAGATGAAATTGTTTTATGTGGAGGAGTCTTTTGGCACCCTCTGGGAGATATTCCCTTCCCTCTAAAAACTGTTCTCTTGACGTTGCAGTAGAGGTTTAGATCCCTAGATCGAGTACTTCTGATGCCATTTGACTTGCAGATGACCAGTAAATCCATCGGTACTGGGCTGGAGGATGCCTTGTATGCCAGGCACAGGATACGGAATACAGAGAAAGACAAGGAGTTAGCTGCATCGTTTAAGTATGGTACCTCTGCGGACATTCCAGTTGAAGTGTCTGGACAGATACAGGCCAAAGAAGGCATTATACCAATGATTGGCCCAATGAATGCCAAGAAAAGGGGGGCAATGTTTATAAAGTGCGCAATATAGAAGGACATTTCTTACAACAGTGGACACATGTTGGTTAAAAGTTAGGTCACTCTCCACATAAATTCACCTCTTAGGTGCATACTGTCACCATAGATCCCTTTGGTAGATGACTTCCCAAAGGATACAATAACACATTTTTTGGCATTTAGTTTCAGACCAAGATTTTGACACCAGTTATTTATTTGAAACAAACCTTCCTCCTGGATGGCAAAGTCATTTGGGGATCCAAGGACTGCTCCTAGCCTGCAATTGTGCAAAGTTAGTCAGCCAGAGCCTCTTGATATTGGCTTTTACTTTAGAAAAGTAGATGCCAAACAGAAGCCCCAGTACATAACCCTGGGGGACTCCACTGTTGACTAGTCTCTGTGGAGGTAACTTCCAAAATTCTAATTTCCTGTGAGCCCGATGGCAATCCAGAGGATGACGAAGGGGTTCAATCTCAATTTATTTAGTTGTTCTACTATGACTGAGTGGGAGACTTGTGTCAAAAGCTTTGGCCAGGTGGAGGTATGCAGAGTTTACAGTTTCACCTTCGTCCATTGCTTTGGTGACCTTTTCACAAAAGTCTACAAAGCTGAGTAAGGAGACCAAACTGAGTGGGTCCAGTGTTTGGAGGCCCCCTATGTCTCGACTAATTAGTTCCATAAGGAGACCAAACTGAGTGGGTCCAGTGTTTGGAGGCCCCCTATGTCTTGACTAATTAGTTCCATAAGGAGACCAAACTGAGTGGGTCCAGTGTTTGGAGGCCCCCTATGTCTTGACTAATTAGTTCCATAAGGAGACCAAACTGAGTGAGTCCAGTGTTTGGAGGCCCCCTATGTCTTGACTAATTAGTTCTATAAGGAGACCAAACTGAGTGGGTCCAGTGTTTGGAGGCCCCCTATGTCTCGACTAATTAGTTCCATAAGTCTCTCCATGGCTTTACATAGGAGGCTGGTCAGACTTAAAGGTCTGCAACTGTTTGGGTCTGTGGAAGATCACTCCTTATTGCAGGGGAATGGCTGTAGCTCATCTCCATTCATTTGATACAAAATTTGCATTGAGGCAGAGACTGAACAGTGTTGCTAGGGGTGTGGATAAATCATGCTTCATGCTATTTAAGATGCATCCATTGACACCGTCGGGACCAATCTATGCAGTCTTTTTAGATTTTGATAGAACTTTTAGGATGTGGTCTTGTGTGATAGCTGGAGGTAAGCCAGGTCCAGATATATCCAGGTATACCCTGAGGGACAGGAGGAGGGGAGAGAGGGGTAAAGTTAGAGCTAAATTTAAAATCAGCTAGTAGGTTTACTATATCGTCAGCCTCAGTGTAGTTAATGTTTTTGACAATCAGCTCAGCACATTGCTGCTTTGTGCTTTTGAGATTACTAACACAACTAAAAAAAAATGCCCTTTGACTGCCTTTGGTTTGGGTAGCTAACACAACTAAAAAAAAATGCCCTTTGACTGCCTTTGGTTTGGGTAGCTATTTTAGTCTCAAACTTGGCTTTGGTGGATTTTATCAAGTTCCTGAGTGATTCGTTATTTCAGAAACAAGACCTCTTGCATTATGGGAATTACTCTGAGTGATTCGTTATTTCAGAAACAAGACCTCTTGCATTATGGGAATTACTCTTTTTACTAGAAGTAACTATCTGGAACAGTAAGGAACTGCAGTGGTGGTGCTGCGGTAGCACTGTCGCCTCACAGTAAGACGTCCTGTTCGATTCTCAGCTAGAGCGTCTTCTGTGTGGAGACGTGTGAATGGGCATACCTTCGTTGAAGGTTGTGCATCAGAGCCGGCAACACGGTACGTAAAAATCTACTGCCAATCATTAGCGGACCGGAGTTCCACTGTGGCGACCCCTAACCGGGAAGCCGAAAGACCCAACAACAACTATCTGGAACAGTCTACAAAAAAGAAACTGAAGGAAATTAAAAGTGAAGAGAATTACAGATTTATTTATTATTTAAACTTTTGTTGACTGGATTAGTCCTGCTAGAAAATCAGCCTTCTTCCAAGGGAGATGCAAGTTTTTTTACACATCTGAACAAAAACGAAAACTACCTACTAACTAACTACTAATTTAGGGGAAGTAAAACTACATAAAGGTATTAAACAATGAATGGGTGCTTCAAAACAAAGTCTGCTCTCTTGCCCAAATGTGAAAAATGTGAAATTAAGGTGGACTTGAAATTAACCATGAACGAAAATTGCTCTTTTCTTAGATTAAGGGCACTCTGCTCACTCCTGTAAAAGCCAAGCACACAATAACAGCATTTCAAAACACAAAAACCACAATTAACTTTGGAGTTTCCTGCAGTAAAATATTTGTGGAAACTAACAAGTCTAACTGCATACTCTACAAAACATGAAGCCATTAAAGACTCTGTAGTGAATAATGCTTTTGCTTCAATAGACCAACAATATGTTTGTTTCTGCCACTGAAAGACCAAAAGTGCTTTCGGTAAGCAAGCAAACACAGATTCATAATTTAATGGCAACTCACAGGAGACATGATGTGTAGTGAAGAGTTTTTCTCTCATATACAAAATAAATGTGAATCTTTACACTTCCCAAAGGTAAAAGAAATGTAAGGACCTTGAAACTACATTACTTAAGCCTGTTGCAGTAAAAAAAACTTCCTCTCTTATATCAGAGGGCAAATGAAAAATGTTGCCTTATCTGTACGTGACCCTAAAATGCAAGAGCACATTATCTAAATGATTAATCATGAAAGATACACAAGGATCAGCTAACAAAGTATTTATGCATTGCTGAAACACTAATCAGAAACAACTGCAATAAAACAAAATGGGAAAAACATTGTTTACATCTGTTCAATACTGTCCCACAAGAACAATACCAAAGAGAATATTACAATGACACACAGCAGAAAACTGAGGCCATTTATTAATCTAACCTGCTGTGATGTGCAACCAAGTGTTAAAACAAACTGCATGCCACAAAGAGCCAAGAGATTAAATCATTTTTAATGTACCAACACACTGCAGTGTGTGGCATGCCACGGTGCTGAACTGGAGTTAACGTTGTAAATACATAAACACCACATGTTAGTGAAAGAAATGGTTGTAACACTTTATTTTCTTAAAACAATGGTTCAATCCTAAAATAGTTACAATCTTTACAGTTTTGGTGAATAAAACTGCTGTACGAAGGTTTCATCTTGAATTAGAAATGCACTTTACCACCACAACAAAAATATTTGGCTCATTCCTGTTGAGAACTATGGCGTGCCACACTGCAATATAAATAAATCGTTATCCGTCAGGTGATGGCTCAGAGCTTCCTGAAACAATGGAAGTGTCGAGTCAGCAAGGTCACAGTGCTAGATGGGAGATTTACGATAACAGAATTTGAGGGAACTCATGCTGCAGGCTGCAGGTGAAGCAATGTTGCTGTACACATTTAATCCAGGAAGGAAAACATTTAAATTTTTCAAGAAGATGGAAAGCACGTCTCGGGTAGGTGGAGGCATAGCAAAACATTAGATGAGCTCCAAAATGTTTTGTTAATTTGTATCACAACCCTAAATGTCACAAAATAGGTTGCCACTTTTGTATTGTGAATCAGATGCAAACAAGACCATTTCTGTTCAATGCATTTAAACATATTCCCACAGCTACATCAAACAGCCACAGTTACTAACATCTCTCACGATACACAGAAAAGAACCACCAGGAATCACAACTGCTTCTCTGCTTCACTGTTTTCCAACTGCATTTAAAAGCAAGCAGTTACCAAAGACCCTTTAACGAACCTTGGGAAAGGATTTTCTTTCAATATACATTTTTTTTTTATTATTTATTTTTGTTAACCGGGTAATGTCCGGCTGGGCATAGGGCCCATTTTAAGCGGAGACCAGGGGAGAAAAGCTCCCAATACAGAAGTAAAACAAGTTAACAATAATTATAATAATAAGAAAACCTCATATAACAAACTAAATCTAATAACAATATTTACAAGTGTTAAGTCAGGTTTGAGATGTTGCACAGAAACACAACAGTAAGTATTCTTCGAGTACAGTAATCAAGGCAAGAACATATGTTTTCAGAAAACAGTTGTATGACCCAAACAGAATTAGCATGGAGACAAATTTTAGGCCAACAGAGATGGTTCAGGTTCTAATTATTTCTTGAGCCTAGGGTTTATTTTAAGCAGTATGGATATAAGCAGTTAAGATGCTGTCTGCAAGCTAGTTGATTATGCAACTAAGCTCTCTGCTGATAACAGTAGCCTAGTCTGGGGTATGGCAGGAGCAGTGCCATTGTTTAGCTAGATGTTCCTTGAGAAGATTTAGTAGCCTAGCCTGGGGTATGGCAGGAGCAGTGCCATTGTTTAACTGGATGTTCCTTGAGAAGATTTTTGAACTCGTGATATAGTTAAGCTTTTTAGCTATATGTTGAGGAAGAGTATCCCATAGTTTGGCAATGTTTTGAGAGTAGAGTGAGGAGCCTTGTGTATTGTGGGCATGGGTAATCTTTAGCAGACGTTTATTAGAGGATCCAAGTGATCTAGGATTTGTATTGGGCCTTGTGCATTGTGGGCATGGGTAATCTTTAGCATATGTTTATTAGAGGATCCAAGTGATCTAGGACTTGTATTGGGCCTTGTGCATTATGGGCAAGGGTAATCTTTAGCAGAAGTTTATAAGAGGATCGAAGTGAGCTAGGATTTGTATTTGGCCTTGTGCACTGTGAGCATGGGTAATCTTTAGCAGAAGTTTACTAGAGGATCTAAGTGATCTAGAATTTCCATTGGGTTGGATTAGGTTGCTCAGTGCAGGGCAGTTATCAGGTTAATTAAGTTTAGGAGGTTTGGTAGTTATAGCCAGTTGAGATGGGAGAGTAGTGAGCAGTGGTGTGTTTTATATAGGTGGCCTGTTGTGAATTTCGCTATTTTGTTGTAGCAGGACTCTAGTTTACTTAGGTCTGATTTGCGTAGATTTATAAATATTTGGGATCCGTAGAAGAGGGTGGAAAGTAGCCGAGAGCGGGCAGTGGCTATTCTGGCACTTTGTCAGGTAAGGTTTGGCTCTATAAAGGGTGCAGTGTACCTTTTTGATGGTGATGGGGATACGAGTATCGAACCTTAGGTCATCATCAACTGACACCAAGGAGTTGGGTTTGGCTAGTGGGCTCAGTTTTAGTTCCATTTGTTGAACGAATTGTTAGTGGGAGTGGCATATTTTGGGTTTGTTGTAATTGAAGATCAGTAGCTTGGTTTTGTTAGGATTCAGTACGAGTTGATTTGCAAGGTATTTTTCTGCATCTTGGAAAGAGGTTTGTATTTTTGTTTGCAGTTCCTGGGGGGGGGGGGTGGCTAAGCAGATAAGTGTGGAGTCGGTGTACTGGGCTATGGAGGCTAGTTGGGTTGCAGAGCTGAGTTTATTGGTAAATATTGTAAAGAGTAGGGGTCCAAGTATGGATCCTTGGGGTACCCCTACAGAGATGGGTAGAAGAGGGGAAAGTGTATTTTCCCATTTGGTGGCTTGCTGGTGGTTAGAGAAGTAGCCGTGGAATAAGCACAGGGCAGATGTACTGAGATCGTAGGATGACAAGTTTGTCGAGTAGGACTTGGTGGGGAACTGTGTCAAAGGCCTTTGACATATCAAGGAATATGGAGGAGACAATCTGACCTTCATTTATTAGACTTTGGATGGTGTTTGTAAAAGACAGTAGGGCAGTGAATGTGCTATGCTTTGGCCTGAAGCTATGCGGAGTGGATGAGAGGAGGTTGAGATTGAGGAGGTGGGTAAGGAGTTGGGAGTGGACGGCTTTTTCTAGGATTTTGGCTTAGAGGGGAGAGGATGGCTATGGGGCGGTAGTTTGATAGTTCTTTACAGGGACCCTCTATGTAGCAGGGGATGATGTGAGAAATTTTCTAAAGATAGGGGACATATTTTTCTGAGACTGATCAGTTGATCAGTATAGATATGGGATAGGCAACTGAGGATGCTGCTATTTTAAGGAATTCATTGGGTAGCCGAGCTGCTGCTAGACAACAGGGTCTGAGTTTGGAAAGTTGTTTTTTAAATGTAGCTAGTTTGTACTTGGGTAAAGGAGAAGGGGTTTGGGTAATCGGAGGCGGGAGAGGGTACTGTGAGGGGTAGTGTGGTTGTCTAGGAGTGATGTAATAGTGTTTATAAGTGCATGTTAAATTGCATTGCTATTGTGCTAGTTGAATTGGCGGTAGAAGATGGGGGGGGGTTGGGGTATGGCCTGGGTTTAGGAGGGTATTTATGTTTTGTCAAAATTTTTTGGGGTTGTTTTGGTGGATCTGTTGACGAGATAGGAAGTAGTTTTGTTTGTCTGGTTTTATTTGTTTTTTAGCCTGGTTTCTAAGGAAGGTTGTAAGGCTGGTACTATTCTTGTTGGTGTGGTAATCTAACCAAGACAGTCTCTGTGTGTCAGAAGTGATTTTGTATCTTTTGTTAGCCAGGGAGTGGGCTTAGGTTTTGCTCTTATTTTTCTAATGGGTGCTATAGTTTATTCAGTATTGTAAGGAAGGTATTGTTGAAACAGACACCTCCCACTCGATTAGGCTGTAGACTAAGTGGGGACAAGTTACTTTGCTGTAGTAGTAGGTTGAAACTGGAGAGGGAGAATTTTTTTTTTTTTTTTTTTATTTCAAATCACCTCGTATAGTATGTCGGTTTGTGACTGTATACGCTTTCTGTACAGGAAGGTAGGACAGTGGTCACTGAGGGCATCAAGAAGTCAGCCTGATACATAGCCTACGTTGGGCTTGTTAGTCAGTATCCAGTCTAGTGTAGACTGCTTGTTGGAGTGCTTATGTAGCCTGGTTGGACAAGAAATGGTTTGGGTGAAGGTGAAAAGGTTTAGGAAATTGGAGGGGTTGCTGGAGTGCCAATCTAGGTTGAAGTCTTCTGGGATAATAGTTTCTTGATTAAAATCAAATGATGCCCAAGAGAGTAGACTTTAAATAATGGGTAGGTTATTGCGTGGGGGGGGCAGATGGTTTTGTTGGGGTTTACTACTAGGCGTGTTGTCAAGATTTCTGAGTTGGGTAGGTCAGGAGAGGTACAGTTAAAATGTTTGTTTGAGAGAGAGTGTCTTTATACATAATGGCTACACCACCACCCCTTTTGTTTTGTCTGTCTAACCTTATTATGTTGCAACAGTTAGTTATGTCTGTCTTGTGTGTGTGTGTGTGTGTGTGTGTGTGTGTGTGTGTGTGTGTGTGTGTGTGTGTGTGTGTGTGGCTTTAACCAAGTTTCTGTAATTGTTGCAATATCCGGTTGATAGGTGTTTAGGGTGGCATGGAATTCAGTAAGTTTATTTACTACAGAGGTGAAAGCTGATGATGAGCAAGTCGGTGTTGTTGGTTTTAGGAAGTGGGGTGCTGGGTAGTACTATGATGACTTGGAGGAGATTTGGGGGGGGGAAGCAAGTAGGTAAGGTGAGAGGGAATGTGTGGATGTCTGCTTAGAGTTTAAATTTGTGTTAGATTGTGCAGAAGGAGTTGTCTAAGTTTATAGGCAAGTTTTACATATTTGGCATTTGTAGTTTTATTGCCATGACAGGACAGGTGTTTGAAAGGTAGTAGGAAATAGGTAGGTGTGCTGAGAAGATGTGAGCTAATGTTACTATAAAACATGGCTGTGATTGTTTGTGGAAGCAGGAGGGAGAGTATGTGAGTGGAGGGGAGTGACAGTGAAAGAGTGGAGGGAGGTGGAGTTGTGGCAGAGGTAGAGCAGATGGATTAGTAGAATATTGGTTAGAAGGGAGATGAGAAAAAACAGTGGGAGGTTGTTAGTGAGTGGATGGGGTGTGCTGGTGGGAGGAGTTTTGAAAGGAATTGATTGGGTGGAGGTAGTATGGGTGTGTGGTCTGGCTAGATATAAATCTGATGAAAGAGGGGGTGGCTGGGAATGGGGTTAGGGTAGGGGAGCGGCTTGAGCCCGAGCGTAGCCAGGGCAAACTGGAGCAGGCTAACCCCAGCTGGAGATGCATGACGATCAGAAACAATCAGCTACCTAGAGAAAAAGTTTGAGGCAGTATTTTACCATTAAGGTAAAGTTTGGATTCTTTGCTTTATTTCTTTTACAAATTAAAGAGGAAGACACTAGAGAAATGTCTGCTACTACGATAGCTCGTAGTGCTGATGCTAGTAGATGTTGTTTGCCGTTTTGCTTAGTTTACTTGTTCCAATAAGTGCAAGAGTTTCTGGTGACACTAGTAGCTATTTTCCTTCTATATTTAAAATATCCTCTGCTTTCTGCCTTATATTTCTTAGTTTAGTGTAGAAGGTCTAGCAGTGGTTACAAGTATTTGTACAAACTAATACCTTACTTATGAGCAACTATGAACGCTAAACAGCAAGGTAGGAGAATCCTAGGCTAGCTGCAGTTTAATCACTCTGGGCTGAGTGTGCTACCGTGATTCTTTCCATAACTTCCAAAAGTAACCTGCATAATACAGGTAATCATGCATCCACTAATTCATGCGTAAAACAATACAGGGTAGCTGGGGGAGGTACAGCCTAATCTGGTAACCAATGGTTGCATGGTCGATTCTCCACAGGATCTCAAGTCTATTCCACAACAGACACACATGAAACCACAACCTGGAGAATCATCAATTCACCTATGGAAAGTCCTTGGGAAGTAGGAAGAAACCAGAACCTCCAGGTAAAGAAAAAATCCACACAGCCAAAGGATAAACATGCAGACTCTGAAGAGAAGGCAACCAGCGGAGAACTGAACTGCATAGCCAAGTGTAAACGAGGTACACAACAGACTTTTTTTTCACAAGACTCCCAGAGTTATACTTGTACAATATCTTCTAGCACAATACATTCTAGCTGCAACCAGAGTGCACGCATTGCCTTGTCTGCATCCGTGTATCGGACATAGCTTCCATCTTTTGAAGAGACCTCAGTGGCAGCGCCGCACTGGGGGAGACCTCAGTGGCAGCGCCGCACTGGGGGAGACCTCAGTGGCAGCGCCGCACTGGGGGAGACCTCAGTGGCAGCGCCAAGACTGGGGAGACCTCAGTGGCAGCGCCGACTGGGGAGACCTCAGTGGCAGCGCCAAGACTGGGGAGACTCAGTGGCAGCGCGCACTGGGGGAGACCTCAGTGGCAGCGCCGCACTGGGGGAGACCTCAGTGGCAGCGCCGCACTGGGGGAGACCTCAGTGGCAGCGCCGCACTGGGGGAGACCTCAGTGGCAGCGCCGCACTGGGGGAGACCTCAGTGGCAGCGCCGCACTGGGGGAGACCTCAGTGGCAGCGCCGCACTGGGGGAGACCTCAGTGGCAGCGCCAAGACTGGGAGACCTCAGTGGCAGCGCCGCACTGGGAGACCTCAGTGGCAGCGCCAAGACTGGGAGACCTCAGTGGCAGCGCCGCACTGGGGAGACCTCAGTGGCAGCGCCAAGACTGGGGAGACCTCAGTGGCAGCGCCAAGCACTGGGGAGACCTCAGTGGCAGCGCCAAGACTGGGGAGACCTCAGTGGCAGCGCCAAGACTGGGGAGACCTCAGTGGCAGCGCCAAGACTGGGAGACCTCAGTGGCAGCGCCAAGCACTGGGGAGACCTCAGTGGCAGCGCCAAGACTGGGGAGACCTCAGTGGCAGCGCCAAGACTGGGGAGACCTCAGTGGCAGCGCCAAGACTGGGGGAGACCTCAGTGGCAGCGCCGCACTGGGGGAGACCTCAGTGGCAGCGCCAAGACTGGGAGACCTCAGTGGCAGCGCCGCACTGGGGAGACCTCAGTGGCAGCGCCAAGACTGGGGAGACCTCAGTGGCAGCGCCAAGACTGGGGAGACCTCAGTGGCAGCGCAAGACTGGGGAGACCTCAGTGGCAGCCAAGACTGGGGGAGACCTCAGTGGCAGCGCCGCACTGGGGAGACCTCAGTGGCAGCATAGCACACATGAAGTGAAAGTTAAATATTCTTTGGCAACATAATTTTCCAGTACTATTTAAAAAAA
>NC_056740.1:492241077-492266077 GCF_019279795.1 Protopterus annectens | reverse complement strand
ATAAAGTTAGAAATCATGCTTATAAAATGCCAAAGTGATTCAGAGACAACTCTGGATCATAAAAGCAATAATTTCAATTGAGATCCAGAGGTACAGCCTACCAAAAGTACTAATGCAACACAGACTATTGTCCAGCAATGAACGTACGACTTGTAAAACAAGCGGGATTCCAAAGGCAGCATTTTATGCAAGAGATATGCAGCTAAGACATGCAAGCCTGAACACAACCATTTCATTTTCTGAATATGTTTATGTACTTACATTAATTTATTTGCATTTGTTTACTGGGGTAGTCCACTGGGGCATTATGAGCCCATTTTCAGTGGAGGCCTGGGAAGAAAAGCTCCACAAATAAAAACATACGAGGAGAGAAAACGTATAAAAAATGAGTACATTACAACGTATATACAGTATAGTTAATGTAAGGAATGAGTAACATTACAAAAGAAAGCATTTAAGCAATTTAAACAATTTGCTGATTTACAAAAATGATAGCAAGTTGCCAAGTGTGAGGCTCAAGAGGTAAAGAGATTGAACTTTACATACATATTTTTGACAGCAGAAATAGCGAGGCTGACACTTGCCATTAATACAGAGTATATTTTGAAACATCAGTGTCAACATTAAGTAGAGGTAATTAGGTTTTAGGAGAAGACAAGGTACAGGTGCAATTCCAGGAAGAAGATAAAATAGTTTGAGAACCACTCAAAACTCTTTCAAAATGTCGCTAGCAGTTAATGGTAAGGCATGCCACACTTTGGCTACAGAATGGGAATACAGAAGAGGGCCTGCTGGCGAGTTTGGTTTGTATCAGTAGAAGGTGCCAATTTCCAGATCTGAGAAGCCTTCTTAAACGGCAGTCATTGAGTTTCGTACTAAGCAAATATGACTTTATGTGCTGTTGTAGGTAGGAAAGAGGTGAGGAAGCTCGAGCCACTTGAGGGATTGGGGAGCAGTGATGGGTACAGTGCTTGGCGTTAGTATTTATCAGAAAATTGCTAAATTCACAACTGAGTTTAGCTTTTAGGGAGGATTGGAAATTAGTAAGAAGTGATGCACCATATACTAGTGATGGTAACAGGTGGAAGCTAGAACTTGTTTTGTGGAGGAGCTAAAGAAGTGTTTACACCTATAGAGTATACCTAACTTTTGGTCAGTTTTGCAGACATTGGGATGTAGGTTTAAGTTAAATTTTAGATGTTCATCTATAACCACTCCGAATAGTTCTGTATGGGTAACAACCTCGATTGAGTGTTATTCTAAGGAAGGATAGTGAATTGGGCTTTACTTAAGGGGTTGTCCTTTTTGCAGTGAAGAGCAAGAGCTGGTCTTGTTTGAGTTGAGTGACAGATAATTACTATACATCCAGGTGTCAGTGGAGGTAAAGGCCATTTGAGTTACTTGCTGTAGGTCAAAGATGGAGTCAGCGGAGAATATAATGGAGTCATCCGCATACTGCACAAGTGAACCTTGTTCTAAAGGAATGAAAACTATTAATGAAAATGATGAACAACAGGGGACTTGAAATGGAACCTTGGGGGACTCCAGTAGTGATGTTGAGATATGGAGAGAAGGAGCACTGCCATTTGGTCTGTTGTACATGTATTTATTAAACTGAAAACATATCCAGTTTGCTTCAGTTTCAACAATTGTGCACTACTACTGTAGCAGTGCAGAGACAGATATGCAAATTCACAAACAGATGGGCTTGACACCAGTAAAGCAGAGTGGGGTCTATAACACGTTAGCAGGTCATACTAAAGTGATGTCAGAGTAAGACGACAAAATGAGATGCAAATGAAGACTGGTGAACAGGAAAGGGGAAATCGCTGGTCTGAAAGTTTCCGAAATGCCTTGCACTCTTCTTCATACCACATAAACACAATGGTCCACAGTGTACAGAGCTCTCTCAAGGACTGTCCACGTCGTCAAACTATTCCACAAAATGTGTTTATGTATATGCGATGTATAGATGCATTTTTCACACATACATGTATCTGCACATACAGTATGTGTGTTGTGAAGGCTGCCAGCCTAGCTAGATAGAATTTTGTAAATAATTCTATGCCATTGTAAATATTAATATGATCCACAGGCTTATTTGACAAATGTAAGAAAACTGTTACGTTCAGAGTTTCAAAAATGTAACCACAGTGTACCCTGCTTGAAGAAAGCTGATAAGTAAAGGATTTTACGACTGTGTACGATCTCAAGCTAGGAGACATGATGTCTGCAGCTAGAAATACTTTCTACTGTCCTAGATAATTACTAGGTTTCACATGTAAAGTGTCTTACTGCTGTGACTTCCTGGCAGGTGCAGATCACAAAGAAATGTTAAAGCTCGAGTTCTGTTAGCCTGGGAACTAAATCAGAAGTGACAAGAATGATGTAATCAGAAATGACTCCGCAGTAATGCGTATTATCAATTTAAGGACTAGCTTCTCAGAGAAAGAGATGGCATTTTGTATTTATGTCTGAACCTGAACACATCAGCTCACCAGCACTTGCTTTGCTCTGTAATTAAGACCTAGACCTTAATATTTCTCTTGGAGACAAATAGGAATATAGCCAGATTAGTCTACCTGTTTTCTATATTTGTGAGACGATCCTACAATGTTGTTTTAAGTATTTCCCATAATTTCTGAGCTGTCCAATGTGATTGTGTTGAGTTAATAAGCATTATCTTGCATTTTTATTAAATATATTTAAACCTTGTAACTGTGGCTGTTTTATGTAGAGATAATTTAAGCTCTTAAAAGTACTTGCATGTATTTGGTGATACTGTATAGCCTTCAAGTCCCAGTCACACTAACCAAATGGATAACAGTAACACTGCACAGTAGAATTTGCACAGTAGAATTGGACACCATTTGGTAAGGGCCTTTACAGTAGCTGGTGGCAGTGATTACTACCTTACAGCCTGGGCAGAAGGGGACATAGCTAGTGAACCTGTACCAGCCTTCCCCAGGATTGTCTGTGTGTTTGCATATAAATCAAATCTCAAACTGTGTGCGTGTCAGCTACTTGGGCAGGGGCACGAAGCACGAGTTGGACAGAGAGGGTGCTGGTGGTTTTGGCTTGACTGCTCAGCTGAGATCTGAACCCTATAGCTGTGCCAGTGGAGAGTCTTATTAGGAATCTGGAGAGAAAGGGAGAAACCAGCCCCAGACTGACTGTGATCTCTGTATGCTCTTAAGGGAAATTCTACTTTACTGTGTGTGTGTGTGTGTGTGTACTTGTTATTCCCCCACTGTGGACACCCCTCACTGGTGCTAGTGGTGAGGACTGATGCTCCTTGATTACTGGGTCAGTGGACGGGCGTCACGAAGTATACGCCATCTTTCTCCTCCTTCCCACCGACCAAAAAATATGTTCCAAATACAAAATGTGCTCTGCTGTAAGAAGGGCACCTCTGTCTGTTAACATATGTTCTCCACCAGGGCACCCTGCCAGTCACCATGTCACCATCAGTCCCTCCCAAATATAAAAATAAAAATGAGGGCACTTCATCCGCCCTGCAATGGGTTCTTTGCTTAATATGTTCTAGCATTCCAGGATCAACTGCAGTCTGCTGCCCCCCCCCCCTTTTAAAATATTCACCTGCCACATAGTGCCAACAATGCCGTATAAATGAAGGGCATAGAGCCCTCTATACAGTATGCCCCCAAAACCAATGCTACCTCCTCACCCCTCCCCCACAGTAAACATATCTTCAGGTATGCAAGTTGTAAGGCACATGGTCCCACCTTGCTAAGCCCCATTTCCAAATCTCATACGTACAACTCAGTGCACCATTTTCAAAATTAATGTCATCCATTTTCATCCTGTGGCACAACGAATGCCTAATGAAAACTGGTACACAATTCTGTTTACTGCATCTAGTAAACACTGAGGACATTTAGGAATTCTGTCATCTCTATTTACAAAACAGTTAGTAGACACACACACACACACACACACACAACTAGAAATTACAGTTTCTATTACAATATATATTTTTTTGCTGGAACAGCCATGATACTAACTTTCCCTGAATACTACATGGCATTATTGTAAATTGTAATTTTTATGAAGCAGTGTTTATGCATAGTGTGTTTTTAGGGTGGTGTGTTCCATGAACTTTTTCAGTTTGTATAGTTTGTCTGCTTTTTAAATTCAGGGACTGTAAATATTGTGCTTTTAATGACATAATTGATTAGTTTATAACTGGGTGGAACTTCCTGTTTGGACTGGATAAGAAGGAAATAACTATGTGGGGTAAATTGTCTGATGAAGTCTAGATCTTTCTGGACGAAAGCGCTCATCCTTGGATTTTTTGTCTGAAGTTAATAAAGTGGATTCTGCATTCTACAACTGTGTGGTGATTTGCAGCCTGCAATACTTTGAGTGGGTTCAATTCAGCTGCTACTTCTGGCTTTTGTGTTTATCTGCTTCAGTTTGTGCTTTGTGACTTTTTTATAGTTTTTTTTTAATTTAGGCTCCTGCCATTGAACATTTTCAGGTTCAGTTGAGTTGATTTTGCTATGTCGTTAGGTTTGTCAATTTGACATTGCCTTAAAAAAAAATCACTACGGGAGCTGATAAAGTTTTAGCCAGTATACGAAAGCCTAGAGATAAAAATGCGCAGACAATCCTTGGCAAACCAAAATGGTCTGTTACCCATGTCCTCCCACGCTGACAAATATTGGATCCCATTTGAACGACTCCATGCTCATAGTGTCACATCATCCTCGGTGATGGTAATATGCTGCTCAGTGCTAGACTCATACAAGCCTGAGGCAAATAATCTGAAAAGTTCCACAATGTGTCTTGTCCTATAGTCCAGGGAGATGCATCTCATGTCATATACACTTACATGGACTATGATGGAATCATATTGGTACCTGTGGTATGACGACTTGAGTATGTGTGTGATTTGGCAGATCCTGGCTACAGATAAGCAACTAACAGTTACCTTCTTTTTCAGCCTAGAGGGGCATCAGTACATCTTACAATGTTACTGAAGAAGGCATTATGCTCAAGGATTGCCCTAAGGAAAGTAGAATACACAGTGGAATGATCACCTCCATGGAAATGGATACCCCACGCTTACTAACAATCTGCGCAATGAAAAAGGACTTCCTTACAACACTGGATATGTGGTGATTGAATAACAGCTCATTGCTTACATGAGTTCCCAAGTCCCTCACTACTGCATCAACTTTCAGGGGCGTGTTGTTAATGTGACAGTTGCAAGGGACATCTTGCTTGCTGAAGGATACAATTATACATTTTTTGACACCTAGATGGACATTTTAGGTAATATGAATTCACAGCAGAATAAGAAAAGAATACGGGTTGGTTTTACTTTTCCAATGAAGTTCATTTAGGCCCTAGAGAATGAAGAGGCAACAAAGTGAAACCAGTGCAACATGCTAAGATGTGGTGACCCAGAAGCTAATTAAGAAGTGAAGGACGCACATCTCTCTGCATGGTGGAGGTCGTCATTGTGTTCAACCCATTAAAACTGTTTAGTTTCCCGTTTAAGTCACACAGGCTTCACAGAACATACAATATACGAAGAAAAACATATTTAAACTACTTTGACATACTTTTATATAGTGTTTCTTCAGAATGCATTACGTAATACAAACCACAGTGGTAGCACCGGAAGAATTGCCATAATTTATTACCGAAAAGTTTAGCACTTTTGCTCCTTCATCAAAACAGCTAGTCCTTCTTAAGATTAATAGCTAGCACAGCCATGTGACTAAATGTAAAATAGTCACAGATTAAAGTTTAAACATAGGCACCATTTTATATACAAATAAAATATGTTTCATGCTTCATAAAATCCATCTACCAAGTAGATGTAATGCTAAAGTTAGGATATCAACTATAAATGTTTCTTACAGGTGAGATGGGGTGATTCAAGTCTGAGACTAAAAAAAAAAAAAAAAAAAAAAAAGCGACCGTACAGACACTTCAGGTACACACTTGGTGGCCCTCTATCAAAAAACACAAAACCTCATACAGATATTCCTGACACTTTGGAACTAAAGTGAGATACTAACAAAACAGCAAGTTTCAAAATTCACTGCTGCACCTCAAAGCAGGGAAACAGTACAAAATGCTGCAAGCTCAGAAATGGTGTGCATTTCCCCCACCTTACATGAGGAACCCATGTTAAGGATGTATGATACAGACCTCAGTGGACTAAAGTTATTTACAGAGTTTAAAAAAAAAAGCTACAGTTAAAAGTTTAGAACTTTAAAAAGGGGCCTCTTGTCTTAAGACTCCCTTGTCGGGTCTGCTATTCGTCATCTAGTACAACACGGTAGAGCTATGTCCCATGCCTCATCTGGTGGCTGACTGAAACACCAGGTCATGGCCTAGTTTTTTCCAACATTTCTACAAGTAGATGGACAGTATGGTGACTGGCCACAGATAAATTAATTAGTTGCTCTAGGGGTCTTAACTCATAATAAAATGTCTTTATTAGCATAGATTTGTCAGAGTGAAGGGATGTTTAAAAAATAAAGCTGTTTGTAAAAACTGGGTTGACTAGACAGAAAAAAAGAAAGGAAAAAAAAAAACCTTGGGAAAAAGATTGTGGGCTTGGACAACAAGTGGCAAATTTCAAAAGAAGGACTGAACTGTTATCAATTTATTGGGAAAGTGGAGGAGATGTGTCCATGTTTGTGATGAAGCAGGAATTTGAAGTGGATGGCAGAATGAATATACTGGTTTGGTAATGTTAACGACAGTCTGACTGCTGTCCGAATCCTTCAGTGACCAGTCAGCATGCGAGAATTACAAGTTTGCTGTACTCTAGTTCAGAAACTTTAAAAAAATAAAAGTACATTTAGTATGTCTGAACTCCATTTTTCAAGTTCTCTTTCTATTCTGTGGGTGCTAGGTACTATAAAATGTTTTGCTTGGACATGTTTTGCTTTTAGTCCTTTGCTTCTGTTTCAACGTTACTGTTAGCTGTCTGATGCCAACTCCGTTAAACAGCGTTAATAAAAAGGAAGATATTAAACCTTGTTGAAATGTCTGCAAATAAGCAGATGGGCCAGGTTATTAGCACTGGAAACCATTTGAGTAGTTTCTAAATCTTTTAAGTTAGAAATGCTTTTCATTAGATGCAGCATCCACTTGGCATAATGGTTGTATGGAGGATTTTTGTACCGGTCCGTATTGCAGTTTGAAAGCCTTTCATATCTGGCAATACCAACTCAGATGCCCAGTTATTTGGTTTAAAATTTTTGTCAACAGCCAGTCTACGGCAGAACAGCAGGATGCCTGCTTGGGACCATAACTGGGTTACATTATGCATTGTGATCATGGCAGGACTGATTTGGGGCATGGGCTTTCCAGTTCTAGATCTCTAGTAAGACTGAAGCTATTCTGCAACATTGTGTAGTAGCCACTCAACAGAGTTGGATCAAGGTGGAGGCTTGCTCCTTGGCATTAACAAAGGTTTTGAAATGCTACTTGCTGACAGTCAATCTGGTAAGCAATTCTCTACAGTCCAAAAGATACCTAAAAGGGCTGGTTTCATAATGCTTTGCCAAGTAGAAGAATCATCTATGTTTACTCTAAGTACTGGTCCATCTCTTCTAAAGCTGTACATTTTTGGTCACGGAAGTTGAAAAGGGTGATGCAAGTGATCACTGTAAAGGACAGTCTGGGTGCATCAAGGGTCAGCTTATCTGTGTGATGGAATTCGTTAAGGTTTACCACTTAAATGCTACAAGTAGATTTGTGTCGCTGTGCTAGTAGTGGTGTTGCCATGGATACAGACTGTTAAATGTGTTGCTATTTTTTGTGTAGGAATAGATAAAAGGAGGAAGTTAATTATTTTAGAGAGTGGCCAAGGTGAGGATTGCCATGTGGTTGAGGAAAGAGTGGGGGCACACTTGTTGAATAAAATCATTGGCCACATAAAACAGAGGTGGGTGGCTATGGGGGGTAGCAGTTCTCTTGTCTGCATATGGCTCTGCATGGTGGTGGATAGTGACCCAAAGTATGAGTGAAAATGCACGATAAACAGGTTAGGAGATATGCAAGAAATGTATGGCGTACTACGGCAGAGACGATCCAAAAGAGAACTCACGCGACAGGCAGGTGCACGCCCAAAATAAATAGCTCAAAGTCAAAAAGGCAGTCAGCACCAGACTGAATATATCCAAAATATATACTTCTGAGTCAGAATAAATATATATTTTGGGTATATTCACTCTGGTGCTGGCTGCCTTTTTGACTTCGATACTACAGCAGAGCCCACAATCCAGAAGGGAAAGCAGACATTATAATTAAAGTCAAGGAGGGTCATACAGTAAAACTTGAGTATCTCCTTACTACCAGCAACAGATACACTGGCAAATATGTTCAACGTGTTCAGGCAATACCACTTGGGGGGGGGGGGCTAAAATGGCAGGCTCAACCCTATGGCCAGATCTACAGAGTCTGGGAAATTAATGAGACGAACCCTATGGCCAGATCTACAGAGTCTGGGAAATTAATGAGACGAGAGAAACAAATGGCACATGGTGACAGGGAATTAAGCAACACCACTGAGTGAATTGTGATATGAAAAACAGCTAAAGAATGCGAGTCAGTATTACTTGCTCTGTGAAAGGTCCAGCTCAGGAAAAAAGTCAAGGACTAACACTTGATATACCTTGCTGTGGTTAGGCAAGGTTAAGTCATACCCGTGTACGTTCCAGCCATGAAACGCTACATGTATTTGCTGCCCTTGAACAGGAGCTACATTCTGACCAATAAAAGCCAGGTCATAAAAGTAAGGTTCTGGCAGTTTACTACAAATGATTTAGGCCCCCTTGTGTACTTCTGAATCCAACTCACAGAAAATGACCGATTGTACACAAATCACTTAACCAAACAATCCCCTGGATTATCCCTGAAGAGACACAACTGTGCCCAGTGGCTTAAACTGGTCACAGTCAAGGGAAGTAACTTTGTTGCTGTAGATTAACTTGGGTTTATACATACAGTTTTATTGTAGTACTTTAAGTTGGATGTGTCCGTGTGTTTGTGACAGAGAAAAAAGTGGGAAAGAAAAAGAAAAACATTGTATTCAATGCTATATACAGATCAGACACACACACAGACACACACACAGACACACACACAGACACACACACAGACACACACACACACACACACACACACACACACACACACACAGACACACACACAGACACACACACAGACACACACACACACACACCCACAACTTGTTGTGGGAATTTTACTGCTGGCATTTCTTGTAGATTTTCTCACAAAGACCTCCCGGACACACTTTACAGATTTGTTTGTAATAATGTAAAATAAGTACTTGTTCTATATACACACAAGTGAATGCTTTTTTTATTATTAGTCAGAGCTATTGCAAAGACATTAAACAAAGTAGAAATTCGGAAAAAAAAAAGAAATTTGGAATACTGTAATGAGAAAACACAAAGGTGGTGCTACAAGAGGAAAAAAATGAAAGCCCAAATAAAGTTGGCAAGACTATAACTGGCCCCCCAAGTTCTTTGCAACAATGCAGTCTTTACCTGGCCTTCCCCAACACATACTATGACATTGTCACTGAACACAGAATATTTTTCTGTAGGAATTACAAAGAATGGAAGAGGAACTTGTGAAACTGCCAAAATAGATGGAAGCAAGGCAGAATATTATGTAAAAAAGCCAGTATTTTTTTTGGGGGTGGGGGTATGCAACAGACAAAAAAAATAATATATACATATAAATTATATATCTATAGATCACCGGCGGGTACCACAAAGCAATCAAACAGAATGGCCAGCCTTTAGTAAGACAGATGGAGCTGATGAGCCCTATTAAGACTAATGCCTGAATTTGTCAGGGGCTAGAATGAATAAGTAATTCACTGTAAAAACAAACAATGTGACAGTAAAAGAAATGTTACTCAGAAATGCATAGGTGTATCAAACAGGCATTCAGAAGATGATACAAGCCACCCACTCAAGTAGACGGCAGAAAAAAATTTAAAACTGAACACACTAAGCAGGGGGGGGGGGCAGTCTGGCTACCCAGCCAACAGCTGAAGTCTTAACAGGGAGCTGCTGCAGCTCCCCATGTCTGACTAATTTCGTGTTTAAGGTTTGAGCCGCAGTCAAGCTTTCCTGTAGATTTTGACAAGTTCACATACACAGGTAAAATGTCACCTGCTAACACCTGCAAGCCACTAACTAGGGTGACTAGAGCTGTAATAACTTCAAACCCCCATGTGGTTAAAGAGGAGGAGTTGGGGAGAAACCAATATAATTGTAGGTGGTTTAGTAGCAGCAAAGACCCCACTAGGCATAATGTGCTTCTTACATGCTTCCAGGAAGGCATAATGTGCTTCTTACATGCTTCCTGGAAGGTGAAGCATAGTTGTACCTACATCGGGCTCATCCTGTTGGCACAAAAAATCTGGACAAAGACAAACATAATGGGGATACAAAACCCCAAAAATAGGGACACATGTTTGAATACTGCTCTAAGCAACTTGGAAAGTTGCTAGAATAAAAGGTCTCGTGTTACCATGCATTTTTCTGAAGGATATGAAGTCTGAAACTCAAATGGCTGTCATCATTTAGTAAAGTCAAATCAACCCTTACTGATTTGCCACAAAACTCCAGAAAAAAAACCCACAACTTTTATGATGAACAGACCCAAAATATGAGGCACAAATCTGGACAGTTGCGAAGTAAAGAACATTGATAATTTAAAAACATTCCTCTCTGACGACAAACACAGACCCAAAACAGTAGGAACATTTACAGACAGACTGATGACACAATGTCTGCACAGAAGTTCAGAATGGATACCTGTGTGCTGTAAAAATGACAACTGTTAACAAGGTGTAACAAAGTACACCCCTGTGATGGACTCTGGCCTACACAGCCTAAAGCTAAAATTATTAGCAGTCCCACAGCTGGACTATACCCAGTTAAGACACTATGCAAACTTTAGCAAATGATTATTGCGCTCTGAATGAAACATCCGATCGGGTGCTCAGTATGACACATGCTGCAATGACCAGACCAAATGAGATAGAGAAATACATTTTGAAAAACTGTTAGAAGCAGAAGATATGCTCTATAGAATTCTGGGTGTCCACCTGAGCTGTATCCTACCAGTAATAAAAGGTATTTTTATTTTACTTTTATTTAACATTTGTTAATCGGGAAAGTCAGACTTGGAACGAAGCCAATTTTCAGAGGAGGCCCGGGGAGAAAGGCTCCAGATGCATGTCTTTTGTAAGGAAACTGGAGGAAACCCACACAAACGCAGGGAGGACATGCAGACTCCGCACAGAAGGAACCCCAGCCGAGAATCAAACCAGAGAACCTCTTGCTGTGAGGCGACAACGCTACCGCTGCACCACTGCGCTGTCCGTAGGTATGTTATTTCACTAGTGCTAATGCTGAAAAACACACCACTTCCAGATAATTTCTCCCTAACTGACAAGAAAGGCAAAACAAAGCAAGTAAATTTCAATATCTACCATTTGCAAGAGTACAAACAAAGACTAAAAGAAAGACGCTTACATTTGCACATTATCTCGGGGTCTTGGAATTGCCACAACAGATACAAAGCCTCTTAGCAGAAGGGGTTGGAGCGCCATTCGTTTTCTCTGAAGTACAAAAGTTACGGGTTGGTGCAGACTATGCCAATATCTGAACTGTGGACCCTACAGTGACAATTCTAAGCGGTAGCGTTGTTACCTCACAGCAAGACGTTCTCCCGTTAGATTCTCGGCTGGAGCGCCTTCTGTGTGGAGTCTGCATGTCCTCCCCGCGGTCGAGTGGCCTTCAAAAGACATGCATGAATGGGCGTACCTTCGCTGAAGGTTGGACGTCGGGCTGGTAACTTGGCACCATAAAAAATCTACTGCCAATCATTACCGGATCGGAGTTCCGCTGTGACGACCCCTAACTGGGAAAAGCCGAAAGAACCATGTCTGTGTAACTGCTGCAACTAATGCTTTGTGACTGACCCAGTTTTCTTTCCTCTCATCCAAGTAGCCCATGTCAAACAAAGACTTCCTATGCTCTACTACTATCTCCAGAAAGGTATTTCATTGGGCCACTGGCTTTGCAACAATGTCATGTGAAATCAGTCAATTTACTGTCCACTAATTGCCAATTCCCCTCCCCCCCTTTTCTTTCTAGTGCCACCTCCCTCAGAATACAGCACTGGTCTACACATCAAACCAGTACCCCATCTTTTCCTGTATATGAAGACATACAATCCCTCCAATTCATCCCCTCAAAACTCAACTAATCCACCTGCCACTACCCATAATCACCTTTACTATTTTTGCATGCATATGTGCACACATCTCAATGACCCAGTTTCCTTTTCAGACATAAAACAGCACACAACACGCTGCAATATCAATGCCCTCTAAACTGTACTCCACATGTATACTTTCAACATTATCCTAGTTATTTTTATTTGCTCCACAAATTCTTAGTGTTTGCAATTCTTTCTAGTCACAAATCAGAAGACCTCTGGTTTCAAGTTCCACACTATACCTATTAAAGGGGTAACTGCAGGATACAATATCCCAACAAAGTCACCCAGCTACCCTCCAATTAAAAAGCAAGTGAATATATCAGGAATGACGGTTTGACATTGGGAGGGGACACAACAATCAATCCTCAGGTGTGCCATTAGAAAAGAACTTTACCCTTTGCATTAAGCTGCCACCAGAATTGTTCAGACTGCAATATCAGTCTCCATTATGCATAACAGTCACATTACAGTTAATAACTCAAAAGGACTCTTCTTTATGTTTTCAGCAGTGCATTCATAGCATCAATAAACATATTTGGATTTCTAGTGGGACTAGTTAAGCCAGGCTGGGCTACGCCTCTAGCAGGGGTAGTTTACATGCTCTGAAATGACATCTTTTATATGTTCAAAGAACTGCACTGAAAAAAAACAGATGAAAAAAAACAGATGATCCTGTTAACACATAGGTGGCAGGACACTAAACATCGAAAGTTTGATGAGAGACTTAGGGACACAAGTGGACAGTGGTCTCACTTTCGATAACCACATCGCCACAACAGTCAGGAAATCCTTCTACGTGGCACACCTCATCACCAAGGGCTTTTCATCCAGAAAAAAGGAGGTCATTGTCCCACTGTACTCATCCCTCATTAGACCCATTATAGAGTATAATGCCCTATTTGGTATGTACCTCACAAGACATCTGCAACAGCTGGAAAGGCCACAGAAATACCTCACTAAAAGAATCACAGGCCTAAAGCAGATGCCATATGCTGACCGTCTAAAAAAAATCCAGCTATACTCTGTGGCACATAGTCTACTCAGAGCCGATCTCTGCTTAACATTACAAGGCCATGTCAAACCCTGAGCTGTTGGACATGCTCCACTTAAAGAAATCCCAATCCCTCAGAGCCATATGCTCCAGGGATCTAAACCTTATCATCACAATGAACAAAACATGCTGGAGGGATAGATTCCTGACCCAGAGACTCCCCATACTCTGGAATAGACTGCCCATACATGTCAAGCAGAGCACCTCATTGGCCCTCTTCAAAAGGAACCTTGATGATTGGATGGGAGATAGGAAATTCACCCCGGGGATCATGTCAGTCACCCTGCTAGACAGGGGCCCAGAGAAGTAAATATTGTGGGAAAAAACTTCCAGGGAATTGTTATGGCTAAGCTTGCATAGGCCTTAGGGCCGATAGCCTAGCACCAACCTATTAACAGGAATGCAACCTCAACATTCCGGCTAGATCACACTTGTGCACCTTTATTATTACGAAAACAAATATTTTACTGACCTAAATCCAGGTTATGAAAGCTGTAATCACACAATAATGCTGTCACGGTTACTTGGCTACATGGTGTTTAGCAAGCAGTACAGCCAGCTACCAATTTACTTGACAAGTGGGTTCAGACACACAAGTGGAAAAAAAGGGACAACTCAGCAGTTTCAACACCAAACAGGCAATTTGTACAGGGTATAAAAAATGCCAAATAACTTTAAAAAAATGTCAAGTATTTAAACACAGAAAAACAGAAGTGTTGAACCTTCCATCTAAAATGGGAGGTTTGTTTACTAATCTGGCTACCTGTGACACTGAAAGACTGATTTTTTTATGCCTAGAGGTAACAGTTGGAATCTGAGCTGCACAAGTAAACCTGACGAGCTTTACTGCAATTTAAACAAACTGCTTTAACCAGCAGTAAAGTATTAAAGCAGTTCTGAGACAGAAAAGTATTCCCTTAAATTGTATAGATGATTTATGTATGATCAAAAGTACACATGCATTTTCACTTTCATTCTGCACTATGACTTTATCCAAATCACGGGGCAGTAATTTTAAATTATATACATTACAAATAGCATAAATAAAGGCTTATTTTAGCAGCTTGGTCGGGTGCTCACTCACTGCACATGAAGCAAACTTGTTACAAGTGCAGGACCCAAACACTTGCCAGTGTGACCATAGTGTTAGTACCCAATAGCCCAAACAGCAACCTGCATCCATAGGAAGTGAAAACCATGTGTGGAATATCTTATTTCTTTTATATAAAGTGCACTACAACTTGAATTCTATGGGATGCTATAATTAACTGGTTACGAACACTAATAAATATTATACACAGCAGACTAGCAAACGTTTGCACCCCATGAATCACAGACCCATTTGGGATTCATCTGCCAAATGGAACCGAACAGAAATATTTGGGATTTCTAGACAATATTCTTACCTACATTCAATCTGAAGCAAGATTCTGAAACAACCCAAAGCAGTCTACAGAATTTCCAATCTCCTTAGTCAAAGACTTCACTGTATGTATACAGCTAAAATATGTGTAATGTTACTGGATAAATGCTCATGTTCTTACAAACTCAAATTGCTTTAGGATTGCTTGCATTTTGTCGTTGATGCAACTTACAATCTTTGTTATTACGTTTTTTGCTGTCTCTGCCTTCTTGACATGGTCGTGGCTGAAAAGGGTCAACAACTATGTAGTCAATTTATACACTTAAATGTAATCAATACAGAATGTTTTTGTTTTATTTGATTTGTCTTTTCTGACAGGGAAAGTCAGACTGGGTGTAATCCATTTTCAGCAGAGGCCTTGGGAAAAAAGTTCCATTACTTAAGGTTTGTAATTAATAGTTCCATTTTTTATAACAATATTGTTTTCAGCGTAATTATACAGAACATCATGAGTTATGATAAGACATGGGACTGATACAACAGGCTGCATACAAATTGATAAAGGAGAGGTTCGTACAGCATATTTGATTTGGAAACTAGCTACCTGTAACAGATTATATACAAGCAGCTAGAAACTTAGGCAAGGCATTGACTGACTGATGCAAGGCACACTGAAATACAAGTTTTTAAGTATCTAGCGAGAGTTAGTGAAAGGGTTGTAGAAGTTTCAAAATGAAAATAAGGTGAGGGAGACTGTCAAAAAGTGTAGGTAAGGTGAAAGACTGCAAATCGTTTGGGTTGTTGATTTGAGGGCCAAATTGATTTTGTGGGGAAAGCATTTCACGGTTTCAACACACTGCAGAAGAACAGTGAGTCACCTGATGAGGCGCAAGACTTAATAGAACTTACAAGGAATTATTTTGATGAGCCAAAGATCCCTTGCAGGAGTGTAAGGCAATACTGTATCTTTTAATGCTGGACATTTTTTCAGGATAATGCAATAGTTTAAATGTAGTAAGTACCACAGAGAATGTGGAGTAGTTCAGTCTTAGCAGGTTTTATTGTTTTAAGGTCTAAAAGTGGTGGGTTCTATGTGCAGCGTTGGTAGCAAACTTTGCAATCTTATTTTGACAGTAGGTTAGTTTTGTTTTTAGTGTGGCACTTGAGTTACTAAGGACAGAAGTATAAGGAAGTGATGGTAGTAAAATCGGATGAGGACAGAGTTTCTTACTGTGTTTGGCCCTGTACAGGGAACCTAGTTGTTGGTGTTTTTTTTTTAATAGATCGAATTTAAAGCTGTTATCTATTGGAATACTTGGTACTTTAGTATGGGTTAGCAGTTAAAAGTCTAACGTTGTTAGCGGCTGTGACTGTACAAGAATGAATTTGGTTGAAATACTACTTTACACTGAAAAGCACTAACTTTGTTTCTTCGTTTTGTTAAGCCCGAGAAGCAGTTTTGAAGTTCTTAACTAGGTATCAACAGAACAGAAGTAAGTCTGAGCGATTTCTTGAGTTTAGGCAGTGCTGGGGCTGTACACATTAAAGCCGAATCATCTGCATACACAAGCAAGGCAAGGATTGTGCAGTAAGTGTGGAGTTTGTTAATGACACTATTAAAACAGTCCTATTAAGGAGCCTTGTGGGACTTCTAATGTGACTGGGTCAGAGGATGAAAGTTCTCATTTTCTTTTAACAGTTTTGCTGTCTGACAAATAAGTAACCAAGTAAGGGAGAATAACTAAGTGACCAAGTAAGGAAGGATTATGCAAGTCCTAGGGATGAGTTTCTGTAGTAGTTGCTGGCGAGATACCACGTCGAAAGCTTTATTAGGAACATGATTGACACTAATTTATTGTTACTACAGCAACACATTTCCATTCAAAGCACAAAAGGGTTTCCCATTACAGTTATGGTCACCTACTTACAGAACAGTCTCACTCACCTATAGATCTCTCTGGAAAACATACAATTAATACAAGAAATGAAGGACTTCTTAAAATACAATCCTACTCCTGAAATAATTAAACCCAATGTTTCAGTCATATGTGAAAGATCATTCTGCAAAATTGCCCGTACCACCTGGAAAAAGGCTAAGACACTGCAGTTTTAAACGGTTTACACTTCTCAAATGAAAGTTGAGAGAATGCCTGACTCAGGAATGCAAATGTCTGCTTCAGAGATACAGCCACACGATATGTACTATGTGTTAACATTTTGTAAAGATGCATTTCTTGAAATAATCAGTTCTTTAGGTATTTATACAAAACTTGTAAATATGAATGTTTTGTTGTACACTTTGATTGGGCTGGCATAGTTTACTTTGTGTATTCCATTATTTCATACCATTCATTATGTACTATTGTTTTTTTGTCTTTGCCATTATGTGCTTGATAGGGGCTGAAAAGACCAACCCACCCAGTTAACAAATAAAAACTCAACTTTACAAATAAAAACACAACTTTACAAATGGGACAACTGCACATCGATAGTTGTACAAAATGAAACACGTGGCCTCTCTGCACACATTCCCAATGCATCTGCTGTGACATGTCACCACCTGAAATCAGTATGAGAATATCAATATTTTATTCTTCATACCTTTCTCAAACTGGCATCTTTAATAAAACTTGTTTCATAAAAAGCCCCCTCCACTACAAGTTATCCTTCCTTCATATTTCTTCTGTGCCATCATAAATACAGGGATGGTCAAGTTTCAAAACAGTCTTAAATTCTAATCCCCCTCACACACACACACACACACACACACACACACACACACACACACACACACACACACACACACACACACCCCAGAAGATAACCAATATACTTCAACCCTTTTTTTGGCAAATAAAATCAGGTGTCTCTAATGAGCACAATTCCTTCGCAACAAGAACACAAACTTTATTTGCTTTAGGTAACAGACTGCAAGTACCAGATCAGGGATTCAAACTCAGCTCAGCAGTGTTATAAGCAAGCAAGCAGCTTATTTACCATACTATGCCACTTCAAAATTGTGCAGAGCATACTAACTGCAACATACAGACACATTATGTGCAGCTGATTTCACTGATCTGGACACCAAGTTACTGAATACAAGAGTTGAATATACAACATTATTTTTCGTTCAATTTACATCTTTCACGAGTTCTCTCAGTTTCCTTACAGGCAAGTGGTTCCAAACTGATGGTTCATGTTTGGAGAAGACTCTCATATTGTAGTTTTCAAATTTGGGTCTAATGAGGGTTAGGTTTTCTTCAGTCTTCACGAAGGGAATCATTTTTTTGCTTGAATAAATTTACATTTTAAGGGGGTGGAGGGCAGTGGCTTAATCTGATTAGTTATATAACTGCAAGCCAGAAAGGATCGCAGCTCTGCGGGTCACCGGTAGCCAGTTACAGGTTGCCAAGTAAAGAGCAGTGACTAACATAACTAGTAAGACAAACCTAAACACAAGGCAACTCTGTTGATAGCAAGTGGGGAGGGGGGGCTTCAGATACAGCAGCAAGTGAATAACCACCCTTTTACTGGAGAGGAGCAAGTAAATAAGCCAGGATTATTTTTAGGAAAAAGATGCATTTTGTTGATCTGCACCCAATAGAATACACCTCAAAAATGCTGCATACCGTTTTAATGTACAACTTACAGGGTGTGCAGCCTTTCTATTGTAAAAGAATACAATAATCCAGGCTTATCCCTAGTTACAACCTAAATCTTGTTGGAAGGATAGTGCTGCAACTTCCCTTATACGTTGCAAAGGGTCACTGTTCCTTTCCTACTTCGCATACCTCACAACACAAGAAAGCAGTGGCAACAGTCATATAACTGTAACTTGGCACCTCGGTTGTTTTGTCCCCCTTCTAGCATTAAACTCACTAAGTAACAAGTACAGGAAAATAAAATTCAGGACAAATGATTTACACGTACATTGTACAGCAGTTTGTCGTAGTGATCCTAGAAACAACTCTTATGAAACAATGTCTACAACAAAAGAACATTATACTTTTAAAAAAATAACAAAAATATTATCAAATATCAGATGAAAGCTTGCTAGTAGGTCAGTACTTGTGTCTTTTTAAAAGTTCAGACGTACGGATCATCTTCCCCTTTACCACCCTCATTTTAAACATGTTCCACGTCTCTGAGCAGGAACGTGGATGGAAACGACCACACACACACACGTCCATAGATTTTACACACTACAAAAGCAGAAATGTCCATAGATTTTACAACAGCACACTTGTGCTGTATTTGCAGAACAAAGAAAATTACTATCTAGAATAAAATGTCCGGATACATTCATGGAAAGGCTTTTTTTTTTCTAACTCTGCTTAAACATAGCTTGTCACGATGTTTTAAAAATGCTTTCTGGTGTTCAAAGCTGCAACCACAGGCAAGAGTGATTTTCTTGGAGGGTCCAACAAAAACAAAAAGCAAAAATCACTGAAAAACACTACACATCTACAACTGTTGCAGAATCAAAACAATCGTACCAAGTCTCAATGCCCTTAATTTGCATTTTGCTGGTTAAATTCAGTCCTATGGCACTGAAGAGGTAATGACTCCTTTCTAAACCAGCATAAATGCAGCTATTGCCACTTAGGCAATATGCCAGAAGTGTAAAGCTCTTCACAAAGAGGAAGAAAACTAAAGCAAAATGTGCTGAAAAAGTGGAAAGTGATGCATGTTAACCTGGATACAGAAAAACAACAGCTCAACAAGAGCTTTGCAAGCACTTCTATACTCTCCAACAACAGGGGGGGGGGGACGGAACAACGAGGGATCTACAAACATTAACAAAACGTGTCAAATGCAACTATATCCAAAAGGAAAAAGTATGCTTCTTAATGGTCAACAGCAGATCAGCCCAAGTGTCCTCGGTACTAAAGATAGCCGTAATCCTCTCAAATGTTAAACTGGCCCAATTCAGCACGGATTCAGAAAGAAAGGATCACCCTGTCAGACAGCTCAGACCAAACTTGCAGCAAACTGCCTCTACAAGGACTGCAGTGGTGTGGGGGGTAGACTGTCTAAAGTTTCTTAGGAAACACTTTTCTTCCATCATTTGCAGCCGCTGGCATCTAAAGTAAGAAACAATCAACATTCCTATTTGTGGAATGATCATGTACCTTCCAAAAATACCCGTCAGACAGATCTGTTAACAGTTCGGCAGAAACAAGTGTTAGTTAGCCAAACCACTAATTACTAGCCAGCCTAACAAGCATTCCCAAACAAATGTGGCGTTTTTTCAAGCGTACATTTTAATAAAAGTACAGCACCAGTCTGACAATCACAGTCTTTACAGTACAAAAAAAACCCAATGTTCTCATCCCTTATACTCACCTTCTGTCCCTAAGTAAACCCATTTATTGCACCTCATTTTGTAAGGTAAGATCAAAACAATCGCCAACGTTCTGGTATGTATAAATAATAATCCTGCCCAGCAAACATATGCAATAATATATTTTAGAAGGCTTCAAATACAAGATATTTATCACTAAACAAACAGTCATGAAAATGCACTGTCTGCATTTCCAAGGAGGCGACCTTCTTGTAGACATTGCCTGCATAATATTTTAGCTGCTTATAAATCGGGCACCAGCATACAACCACACAATAAAAAAATAAAGTTAGCAACTGTGGCCTTTCAACTTTATTTCTAAAATTCTTAGCCAAAGTTTAACTGCCAGTACCTCTGATCATCTCCTGTAACTGTTCTATCAAATGCACCTGTGACGACTGGGGAGATAGGCGAAGGCTGCCAGCCTAGTCAAATAGTATTTGATATATAATTCTGGCATTTGTAAATAAATGTAAAATACAGGCATGTTTTATTGAGTGTAGAAAAACACTGCAAAATGTGAACTTCAAGATTATTACAACATTGCCCCCCTGCTGTAAAGAAAAACTAAGTCAAGCCTTTCAAATTTGTCTTTTGAAACTGAAATGATTTTATGACATTCTTTGTTCTTTAAAGTTGGTTCCGGTCATGCTGGCTGAAGACATTCTGTCTATTGTGTTAACTAAGGACTAATTGCTAGAGTGTATATGTGAAATGCCTTTTAGTGCTGTATTCTCCTGTGCAGGTGTTAGCTGGCTAAATGTAAATGGAGTTTCTATTAGCCTGGGAACTCAGAGCAGGTGTCAAGATGATGCAATACGAATACTGGGAAAACCCAAGTGTCAAAAATGATGCAATCTGGGGAGGACCCAGAGACATGTTTGTTAGTGATATTTTATAAACTATTTCTCACAAGAGACTAAAAAGCATTTTTATCGTGATATCCAACTTACCAGCACTCTGCTTATGCTCACATGTAAGTTACTAGCACTGTGATTTCTTGTAGGAATAGTTAAAGCTAGTAAAGATTAACTGGGTATTTTTCTTTGAAATCAGATCTGTCCTACTGTATTATTTTAAGTTTCTGTGTGATCTCTGAACTCTTCGATATCTCTTTGGTGTAGTAATTTATTTTGTGTTCGAATTATTTATTATTAAATATTTTTAAAACCTTCTACCTGTGGCTGATTTATGTAGAGATAAGCTCTAGAGTACATTGCATATTTATAGAGATTATTGTAATAGGCCACTCTAATGTAAGCCTTGACTGTTAGTCATACTACCATTGGATATTAATATTGCACAGTAATAATTGGACACCATTTTAAGGGCCTTTTAGTAGCCGATATTATTAACTGGGTGGTGGCAATAATTACTACCGTATAGTCTGGGTAAAGGGGCACAGCTGGAGAATCTGTGTCGGCCTTTCCCCAGGAGAGTCTGTGAAGTTGTACAAATACTTAACTCAAGTGTGTGTGTATTTTGCAGCTACCTGGCAGGGACACGAAGCACTGGTTGGACAGAGGGTACTGGAGGTTCCAGCTTGCCCAGTTAGGCTGAGACCTGGACCCTATAGCTGTGCCAGTGGGGAGTCTTATTGGGGATGTGGTGAGCAAGGGAACAACCAGTCCCAGACTGACTGATCTCTGTGTGCACTTAAGGGAAATTGTACTTTACTGTGTGTGTATTAGTTATCCTTTTCTCTTCCATGAGATGACCTCCCTGGTGTGAGTGGTGAGTATTGAGGCTCCTTAATTGCTGGGCCAGGGCACGGTCATCACAGCACCATTAAAAGTGGCTTTTTTTTTAAATTTTCATCCAAAACTAAACTGCCAACCCAACAGTCAAGCACAGGAAGATGTACATCACCGTTCCACTAACGGAGCTCCTCTGACATCATAAAAATGACCGAGTCATTCCTGTAAACAAAGTCATCTCGCCTGACAGAGAAACATATTGCCAATGCACTCCAGAATGTTCCATCACACCAATTCTCTGAAATGCACACACTGCCCCAGTGTTCCACCTCATGGTTAGGACAGTCCACACATCAGTTCACTAAAGTAATTAAAAGAGTATAACGTATGGTTAACAATAAGAACAGATTAATAAAAATAAGACTAGACCGAAAATCTGGGGCAAAACATTCTATAAACTACTAAAGTCGCAAGTCTGCACTTTCAGCTGAAAGACAGTATCTTAACTTTGGCAATTTTCAATACCTTAACAATACACTCATCGCATCACAGCTTGCCACAAGTGGTACAACGGCAGAAAACTCATAAATCGAGCATACAACAATCATTAATCTTGGTAATACCACCTTCCACTGAACACTGTGAATTCATAAATAGTGCTGGATAATAAATATAATTTCATTCATGATCAAGGATTTATATTAGACTGGGACTCGCCTTTAGTGTGAGTTGAGCATGCTATGTCATATCACACCACTGTCACATACACTGCAGTGACATTTCTCACCCACTAAATTTTAATAGTAGTAGAGAGATTTTTTTATTCACCCCCTTCCTTTTAAAATATGCATTACAAGCATGTGGTGGGTCACGAAAAATAAGTTACGTCTTACCATAATGTTCAATCTATGTTGCCGATCTTCTTCCATTCATCACTGATGTGTTATTGGTTCCATCCTCGGAACAGAGTCGGCCTTGTAGCAAGCTTGCATTAGCCAAAAAACTCTTGAGCTAAGTCTCTACCCAGAATGCCCCTCTCCCCGTTACCTCAAGTCGAGTTTGCTAGAGAAAAGTAAGTAAAGCACAGGCCACTTCTGCGCAAATAACCTAAGGTACCGCATAAACCCAAAGCATCCCCCAGGAGCCTTTGGAGGGGGACAGAGGGTGGGAAGTGATGAATGGAAGCTCATCAACACCACAGATGGAACATTATTGTAAGACATAACTTATTTATCTAATGCTGTTAATCTTCTTCACATTCATCACTGATGGGACAGAAACCCAAGCTACCTTGAGGAACCTGGGTGGCCCTTACGAAAGAATACGTATCCTTAGCCTCACCTCAGGATACGTACCCAAGGAGTGGCGCACGGCGACTGTGGTCCCACTTCATAAGGGCGGTGCCTCCACAGACCCTGGAAATTACCGCCCCATTAGCTTGACAAGCCTGATCTGCAAAGCCATGGAGAGGATCATAATGGAACTCATAAATAAAGACATAGGGAACTTGCAGACTTTGGATCCAACCCAGTTTGGCTTTGTCAAAGGCAGATCCTGCCTCTTAAACTTGGTTGACTTTTTCGAGACAGTCACCAAGGCCATTGAAGAGGGAAAGGCAGTCCATACAGCCTACCTCGACCTGGTAAAGGCCTTCGACACAATACCCCACTCAGGTATCATCGAAAAACTCATCAGCTTGAATGTAAACCCATACATCACAAGATGGGTTGCAAACTGGCTAAGTGACAGAACCCACAGGGTCAGAGTTGCTGGAGCCATGTCAGACTCAAAGCCTGTCACAAGTGGTGTCCCACAGGGCTCAGTCCTGGGTCCACTCTTGTTCGCCATCTACTTTTCTGAAGTACAAGCAAACACAGGAGGGTTATGGCTGACAAAGTTTGCAGATGACTGCAAACTGGCGCCATAGTCGAAAACACATCTGACACAGATATCCTCCAGAAGGGCCTCACAGAAGCGGATAACTGGTGCCAGAGCCATGGCCTGAAGTTAAACGCCAAAAATGCATAGTCATACCCTTCGGGAAAAACAAGGTTACCCCTAGCTACCATATAGGTGGCAATCCACTGAGCACAGAAAAAGTCATCAGGGATCTGGGGACCCAAGTTGACAGTAGCCTTCGTTTGACACTCATGTTGCTAAAGTAGTTAGGAAAACCTTCTATATCGCCCACCTGATCATGAAGGGATTCACATCTAGATCAAGGGAGGTCATCGTCCCCTGTACTCATCACTCATTAGACCTATGATTGAGTACAATGCCCGTTCGAATGTATCTGACCAGACACCTGCTGCAGCTTGAAAGGCCCCAAAAGTTCCTCACCAAAAGGATAAAGGGTCTCAAAATATGTCTTATGCTGCCCGACTGAAAGAACTCCAGCTCTATTCAGTCTCATACCGCTTGCTCAGAGGTGACCTGTGCCTGACATATAAGGCCATGTCAAACCCAGATTTGATGAATATGCTTCACCTCAAAAATCTAGATCCCTCAGAACCACAAGGGCGGAGACTTAAACCTTGACACGGTTATAAATAGAACGTGCTGGAGGGACAGATTCATCACCCAGAGACTCCCTATGCTGTGGAACAAAATCCCGGTACATGTGAGGCAGAGCACCTCGCTGGCCTTGTTCAAGAGGAATCTTGACCAATGGATGGGAGATCGCAGATATACCCCAGGGATTACTTCAGTGTCACTGCTTGACAGAGGCACAGAAAAATGATAGGCATAGTTTTTATTCAAACTACAGGGGTGGCGAAAGCCACATAACTATGGGCTAGGCTTATAAATGCCCTTGAGCAGATAATGAACCTATTCCTGAGCACCACTGAGCTGAAGGCAGCTCTTCCCCTGGAGACCATATCCAACTTATAAAGTTTGATGATGGTGTGTGGTTTAGCCCAAATGGCTGCTGCACAGATGTCGTCCATAGAGGCTCTGGAGTGAAAAGCTACAGAGGTTGATATAGCTCTAGTTGAATGTGCTTTGATATTATGAGGTCCAGGCTCGTTTGTATACGAGTAAGAGAGGAAATATAGTCTCAGACATTTTGATAAGGTGACCTTGACACAGCAAATCCCTTCCTTGGGCCAAAAAAGGAAGTGAAAATTTGGTCCGACTTGCGTATAGATTTAGTACCGTCTAGGTAAAAAAAAAAAAAAAAAAAAAAAAAAAAATCGGTTGCCTGTGTACATCTAAGGAGTGCA
>NC_056740.1:492178577-492238577 GCF_019279795.1 Protopterus annectens | reverse complement strand
GACAGAACCAATAACCCATCAGTGTTGAATGGGAAGAAGATTAACAACATTAGATACGTATTTTCAAAAATGGGTCTCGGCCCATAAAAGTTTGGGAACCACTGCCCTGGACTATATGAAGAGAGACATAATAGAACTTTCAGAATGTTTGTCCCAGGCAGGTATGAACCTAGCACTGAGCAGCATTTTACCTTCTCCACTGATGATGCAGAATATAAACAGAAGATAACTAACAATTCACTTAGCTACTGGTGTCATTCTAAAGGGATCCAATATTTGTTGACTTCACCACACTGCTTTGCCCAAGATGGTCTGCACCTGACCCCATTAGGCTTTCTGATATTGGACAAATCATCATTACATACTATATCCTTACTAGGAACAGGTCGCAGTCTATATCCCAGTGTAACCATTCCATGTAATGGAGGCGCTCACCACTCAGCCCAACATCATATTCGTGGGTGATTTGTTAAGTATACCACCATAAACTGGGATGCATACACAACCACTATCATGCAGGCTAAAAGAAAAACCCCTGGGGTGTATAGTCCACATACCTACTAGGAGTATGGGTATTCTGGATCTGGTACTCACAAATATGAAGGAAATATTGCATGCCCCATGTAATGTTCTCACAGCTCCCCCATGCGATGTTCTCTCTGGTCAGAAAACAAAGCAGTCACCCTTTAAATAAATATAAAGCCTGAACTTCCAGCAAATACCAGAACCATTAAGTACTTTTCCAAGGCTAACTACCTCCTATAAAGAAATTCCAAGTCCTCCATACCAGTAACTTTAGCTTCAGTTTCAACCCTCTACTGCCCCCAGTTAGCCCTAGGAAACACTCTACCATTTTTCCCCAACTACTACTAAAGAACAGGTCCCCAATGCACTCCAAAAGTTAAAAAACACTGCATCAGTGGGCCCTGATAATATCCCAGGATGTCTCCTAAACAGATTGAAACATTGTCAGGTCCACTAGAATCTCTATTCGACCACTGCCCCCTGACAGGCTTTGCCCATAGGGACTGGAGAACTACAACAGTCATCCCTCTACAGAAAGGGGAACCACCAACAGAACCAAAGAATCACACACCCATACGTTTGACTAATCTTATATGCAAAACCATGTAAAGAATTATCATGGACCTAATAAATGAAGACATAGTAAATCTTCAAACACTGGACCGATCCCAGTTCAGTTTTGTCAAGGGCAGGTCATACATACCAAACTTGGTGGACTTCTTTGAAAGGGTCTCAAGAGCCATGGATGTGAGAAAAACTGTGCATACTGCCTACCTCCACCTGGCAAAGCCATACGACAATACCTCATTCAGTATTACAGACAAACTCACAAACTTGGGTATAAATCCCTATGTCACCCAATGGGCAACCAAATGTTTCAATGATATGACACAAAGTTAGGGTGGGGGACTCCACCTTGGTCACTGGTGTCATCCAGGGATTGGTAGTAGGACCTCTCCTGCTTGGAATATACTTCTCTGATGTCAAGCCAAACGCAGACAGCCTTTGTCTGACCAAATCTGCTGATGACTGCAAGATGGTTGCAGTCAACTAATACCCCCCCCCCCCCCAGAGATGTAGATATCCTCTAAAAGGGTCTGACACAGACAACTAACTAGCACAAGACCCATAGCCTAAAACTCAATGCAAAAAAATGCATAAACATACCCTTTGGGAAGACAATCACCCCTACAAATTAAAACACTGGCAAATCTTCCCTAAGAGGAGACCCAGTGATCAAGGATTGGGAACTCAGGTTGACAGTAACCTGAACTTTAATCACAATGTGTCGGTGGTGGTAAGAAAATAATTCCATGTGGCCCAGCTTACAAGTAAGGATGTGGCAAACAAATCTAAGGAGCTCATAGCCCTACCATACTCGGTCCTCATTAGACCAACAACAGATGCTTCTTTCAGCATGTCCCTGACCAGGCATTTGTAACAGCTGGAGTGGCCAAAGAGATTTTGCACTAAAAGAATACAGGGTATAAATAACACGTCTTATGTGGACCACCTCAAAGCCTTGTCCCAGTACTCTGTCCCCTACAGACAGAGGGGTGACCTATGCCCAACCTGTAAGGCATTCTCCAATACAGCCCTGATGGATCTACTACACATTCACAAAATTGCACTAAAATTATCCAATCTAACGATCTAAACCTCTTCTGTGACAAACACCACATGTTGGAGGGGCAGGTGTGTGTGTCAGACATTACCACTTTTTGCAAAAGACTCTTTCAAGTGAAGCAGAGTTCTTCCCCAAAGCCTATTCAAACAAAGTTTTGACCAATGGATGGGAAATCACAACTTTACCCCTGGCTTGTCACCTGTATCCCTTACAGACAGGGGCAGCTTCTAGATGTTAAGCTAGCAAACGCATATGATCCCATTATTAATATGGGTTCCTATAAGCATTTCGAATGTTGAAAATGCCAAATTTAATTTAATCGAACTGAAATGTTCAAAATCTCAGAAGAGCGAACTGACGGAACATTGATTTCTTTCCCAGGGAAAGAACAGGAGGGTCGTCATCAGAGTTTGCCATTTCCTCCACTGTGCTGCAGTCTCGGAGTTGGTATATTTAAGTAGGGGGTGTGAGGGACACAGCGTCAGTGTTTAAAGTATTGGAAAAACTTTTTTTTGCACGAACATTGATTTCTTTCCCTGGGAAAGAAATCGATGTTCCGTCAGTTCGCTGTTTTGAGATTTCAAATATTTCAGTTTGATTAAATTACTTTTGGCATTTTCAGCATTCGATATGCTGATATAGACCCATTAATATAGCTTAGACAGTCCCTCTGCATTCTTTACTACTGCTAAATAAAATAAGGAAAAAAATCTAGTCACACATTGAAATCACATCACAGCATTCGGAATTTGGTAATATTTAAGACTGGGACTGAAGGCTTAAGAAAACCGGCTACTGCCATTATAACTGTCACTGCAGTGTATAATTATGTCAGTCAACTGTTGCCTGCACACTGCGTATATGACCTTAAGAAGAAAATGAATCCCAATATAAAATATTATCACATTATAAAATCCCGCATGGGGGGGAGAGCAGCAGACATGCGGTTTCAATGATGAACTGTGCTAATGTCCTATAGAGTTCAATCAATTTATAAACAAATACAATGAATTATACTCCTAAACAAATGTTGAAAGCCTATGCCCATGAAAGAAACATCTGCCAACTTTCAATAGTTTATTTTTAATTTGCAAGTCAAAATCTGCACACTACATTTTAAGGGATCTGCTGTGCTAATCCTTGATGGTAATACTGTCTAACTGAAGTCTGGACATTCATGCAGCAGTAAGGGGAGGCAAAAAAGGTGCTTGCATATTATCGCAACCACATTTTAGCAGTCGCAAAATCGACATACTTCAACTGTTATGAGTGCAGGAAACACTGAAAGGTGCTACACAAAGTCCTTATTGCCGAGAAAAAAGTTTGCATTACTTTCAGGAAGAGAGAAATTGTAAGAAATACTCTTCCTGATTTGCGTGCATTACAGACGCATGCTTTCATTGTCATGGCTGCTATCATGCGGACAAATGGAAAGTTTAAGTAGCGGTTTGAGGCTCCAATTACTACAAAAGGTCTAACAGCAGCTTTGAAATTGTGTCCCTATCTTGTGTGGGTTACAGTTCACAGACGTGATGTACTATTAAGGACACGCACAGCAGAAGAGATGACTGGGCTACAGTCGTTTCCTGCACTTCGCATGTAGTGGTTTATGTTTTTTTTTTATTTTCTAACATGTCTGTGTCCCCAGTCCCTTGCACACATTTAGGGACAGGTTACCTCTGCAGTGTCCCATTTCTGCCTCATATTTTTAAAATAGCCCTCGCAAACTCATCGGTATCCGACTCACCCTACACTCTTACTGTCAGTAAATAATGGCGTGCGTTTGTTTTCAGACCTCATCGGCCTGAAACACAGAACAGACTTCCACAAGGAAAGTGTGTGTTTTTTTTACTTTCCAAATGCATGCTCCTTCTCCAGCTGTGTATGATTTCTGATATGTTGCATTAAGTTCCTGCCATCTGAGCAGTGCTCATCATTGCTTGATTTAAGCAGTGAAGGTGACAGGGAACACACGACAAGAATGATGGCAGCTGCTTGCAAGGGCATCAATGCTACATCGCAAAGGAATGCAGTGTGAAGCTGCTGACAGAAAGTAGCTGCCTCTGATTACAGCTTACTATGTTCCTCAGACTTAAGCAGTGTAATCAGACAATTGAAAAAACTTTGAACATCAGCTATCAGTGTTACATGCACTGCTGTCACTTGCAGTATCCACATTTCACGGATGCTAAAATGTGGTTGTGATAATACACAAGTACCGCAAAAAAACACAAAAGGTGTGTGTGTGTGTGTGTGGGGGGGGGGGGTTTTATATATGTCAGGAATGTGGCACCCCTTACACACAGCAAAAGCACTAAATGAAAAGGGTTTACAGTAGATATAAAGGGTTCATGAATCCCACTCAGAACTCCCCATAACAGTTGGCCTATTTTACCTGTAAGAAATTATGTTAAAAATGCAGCAGTGAAGAATGCAAGCAACACATGGGAAAACTACATCACTGTGCATTTTGAGCTACAAAGTGCCAGCATACCTCTCAACTGTCCAGATTTTCACCTTATATTTTAGTCTATTTTTCATAAAATTGTGGTTTTCTGGAAAGTCAATGGCAAATCACCGAGGACTGAAGTCAGAAAATAATCGCAGACAATTGAATTTCAGACTTCATATCCTTCAGAAAATTTGTGTTAATCTAAAACATATTAATCTCTCAACTTTCTAACTTCACAAGAGCAATATTTAAAAATGTTTTCCTATTTCTGGCTCTGGCTAGATTTCTTGCTCTAAGAGGTTGAGAGGTACGAGTACCAGCCATGGTAATCCCACTAATTTATGCCTGCATTCCATGATGCAGAACATGTCCTAAAACTCCTTGGCATGGGGGGGGGGGGTAGAACACCACCTCCACCAGCAGAGGTGCTTCACAAATACAATATAGGGGTGCTACACAATAGCTAGGCTTGCATAGGCCCTAGGGCCGATAGCCTAGTACCAACCTATAAACCTATGCATTTTATACTGTTTTCACAGGTTTTCAACAAATGTTCTCATACAACACTTGCATGTGTGCATTCTTTTTAATGTACGTTATGGAGGACTCTGCCCCACCATCCTCATTTAAATGAAATAAGAAAATTCACAAATCGAATAATTAAGTTCCTTAAGCAATAATATGCCCAACCCGCGGTGGTGGTGCTGCGGTAGCGTTGTCGCCTCACAGTAAGATGCTGTCCGGTTCGATTCTCGGCTAGAGCGTCTCCTGCGTGGAGACATGCGTGAATGGGCGTACCTTCGTTGAAGGTTGTGTGTCAGGCCTGGCAAGCCGGTACGTAAAAATCAACTACCAATCATTAGCGGACTAGAGTTCCGCTGTGGCGACCCCTAACCGGGAAAAGCCGAAAGACACAAACAAAGCAATAATATGCCCACGGTGAAGGGATCAAAGTAAAGATTATAACAGTGTGTAGGGGACTCCTCTAAATGCTGCAACAGTGATTTTGGGACAAAGCCTCCATTTTACTCATGTAAATTCCTAAACTACAAATAAGTGGATTAAATGCTCAACATAATATTTATACAAAAGGAATTACAGACTCAATTTGTGTAAAGCTTGGAAGAATGCCATTGTAAATACAATTTCAATCAGACAAGAACACTGCAATGAACTGCTGACGAGCTCCAGCTTTTAGTCCAGAGTTTGACTCCCCACTTTTGTACCAAGTAACTGAATACAATATAATCAGACAGTGGTTCTTGGGTACCCCTGTAAAGAGGTACTTGTGCTTGGTGAAATGATCCAATTAACAACAAACATCAGCAATGACAAAGATAGATTTATTTTTATACTTCAGATAAAGTCAGGCGCATTTATTCCTGTCACTAATGACAAAGTTACAGTTCCATCCATCCATCCTCAACCTCTTTTACCACATTTTCGCACATGGGGTCAGGGTGTCACTTCAACAGGGACAATCATCTTGAGCCAAGGTTTACACCGCCAGATAGTTGGCCTTGCCTCAGTAGTTCATCACAAACTACTATTGCCTCAGTAGTTCATCAGTAGTACAAAGTTACAGTTATTAAAATGAAAAAAAAAATCTAATCCTTATAGAGAAATGGACTGCCATATCATAATGCACATTGTTAATTCCTATTAAATATACTTAATGACCTTTCACAGCTTTGATTAAAATGCAGACCCACTTTAAAAAGTCCACCTGGTACAATGAAAACACATTTTTACTACTAGGATCAGATTCTGTCACTATTTGGAGGCTGAGAAGGAACAAAAGCTACTGCCGCACAAAGCATAAAAACAAAAAAAAACTTGCAATGCAACATTTCCTAAAATAAAGTGTACTTTAGAAAGCAAAACATAGTTTTAAATGATACCCAAAAACTGAACTAATGAAATGCAGGCAGTTCATGGTATGTCACTATCCCAGTCTACACAATCAAAAAGGCAATGTTTTTACTGCCCCCCCCCCCCCCAAAGTAAAAGGTGGCAAGTAGAATTTTCAATAAAAGCTATTGTTTCAAGTTTTCAGCCCTTATTTTGGGAATACTACAAGCATCCCTACTTTGCTGAATTACAGTTGTGAGACGGTGTCAAGAGATTGAGGGGCACTAGATCCTCCTGCAGTCAGTACCAACTAAAATAAAAGTTACACAGTAAAAAAAATATGGAATGGAAATAAACATTTACTAAAAATGTACATGTATAAGTCATCTTTAGTTTCAGTTAGGTTTAATAAAAAATATCAGACTAGAGCAGTTGGAGTGGCTGGAAAATGCGTTTTCATACCAACAGGAAAGCTGAAAGAAAAGGTATTGAAGGTGTATTACATAAGCCATAACTTATTAGGGAGCCAAGGCAAACCACAGTACAAACAGCAGGGATGTGAGACAAGAAAAGAACCAGATGCAATGTGGAGAAAGGAGGTACAATTTTATAAAGCATATCTTTCCATTAAAGCAGTGTGCATCTGTCACCTGCCTTGCTCAATGCTACTAAGAAAATTAATATTTTAAAACAGTAAGGCAACTAATCAATAAAGAAATCATGCATAAAATGTACATTTTGTAGGTATGAGACTAACAGAAGAAAAATTAAATGCAGTGTCAGTCATGGTGGCTCATCCTGCTCTCCGGATGCTATTTTAATTACTTATTAGCCACATATTGCGAATTATAGAATAAAACATTACTTTTTATGTATACAGAACGTGCTTGCATTACTAGGCATAACATTTTCTAACAATATTCCCCTATTGCAGCTTAGATCGTAAAAGCCTTTTTGCTACCAATATGCTTTGCATTCAGGCAAGGAAAACAATCAATGGAACAGGACTTAGCAGCAACCTTGAGCTAGACGTTTATCCCTGAGCTCATAAACTATCGCGTTTGTAATAGCAGACTCTTGATAGTGTCTCTCCATATATCCACCACTAAATACTGGTACAGCCATGGGGTCTCCACAGGCACGCAGAGGAAGTAGCATTGCTACCCAATTTGCACAATAATCAGTAGAATGGCAGAAAACATTCTGATCGTGCTCTCCATAACGGGTTCTACCCTAATGGAGCCCTGCACCCCCCCCCCCCCAAAAAAAAAAAAAGCAGAACCCTGCGGGCAAGGAGCAGCACTCACCCTCCAACTGTCCGATTTGGCCTGTAGCTTACTTAGTCTTGATCTTGAAACCAAAGGGGAGGAATCAACCTGGGCCGGAAATGTACTAGGGAAAAGGGGCCAGTCACGGTATTACAGACAAAACAAAAAGGAACGTGTAGCCAACATACAGTCCAACCACCGGTACTCCTCTTTAGAAAAATATCAGCTCTCCTTCCGCGTTAAAAATAAACACCCCCTAAGTAGTCTCGACCTGAAGAATGTGACGCGCGCAGGCTGGGGGCGGAGACCAGTGCCCAGGCCGATACCCCAGGCCACGTGCCGTTCTCAGCCTGAATGCAGGGCTCTTATTGGCTAAAGACCTCGCCAGCTGCTACGTGACTCGAGAGCCTGCGGATGATGGAACGTCAAAGCAAGCCGCAGGGTAGGTGAGGTGGGGCTCCGCCCTCCCTGCACGATTGTGACCAATAGAAGTAGAAGAACGATGCACCCGCCGTTTTTGATCGGGTTAGAAGAGCAGGGGGGCGGGGATGGCTGGTGCCAACCCGGAGGAGCTGCCAAGGTAACGAGCATCATCGTGACCTCTGAATGAGTGACAGCAGCGCAAAGGAAAGAGTGACGTGTCTCATAGGCATTTAGCTTTGAGGTTTTTCTCTTTCCTTCTTTACGCAAGAAAATTTGCACAGGAAAGGACTTTGAAGAAATAATAAAAAGGTACTGCAGACCGCAAGACTGAGTGTCGTAGACTTGCTGTCTTCCCTGGTTTCTGTTACATAAATCTCAACTGCCCTGATTTTTACTCAGATTCTGGCTTTGCCCTTATTAATTCCTCTGGCGACTTTTAGAAAAAAAAAAAGGTGCTGAATTGCAGTCAATATATATAATGACAATAATTACAGTTATAAATTTCTTTTATTTCAGAAAATGTATATTAATTCACTCATTGGTGAATGTCTCAGGTTAAGGGTACTAATATTTTAAAAGTGCCCCTGATTGCCCCTTTATTTCTGTATTTGTCCCTGGTTCTGTTGTGATTTGTCCCCGACTGATTGAGAGCTATGGTTGGAGATTCATAATTGTGAAGTCTAGGGTTCCCACCTTAGCATCCTTCCATTTCCTGAAAAGTAAGCCACCCACACTTCTTTCTTGGGGTAGCCACTTCCCTGTGCTAGCCCTGACCAGAAGCGATGCTCTTAAAGTATTATATACAGAGATTGTATGGGCAGCCTTAGATGATATAAAGCACTAGTTAGAGAGTTAAATAGGAATCTCAACCCCGCTATATACTATCCCGATGGCACATCCCCCATTTTCATCCCATCCATATGTCCTTATACCAACCAGAGCATTCCTCCCAATCTGTTAGCACAAGAAATCTGGGCAAAGCCAAAATAATGGTGGGACAAGACGCCCCAAAACAGGGAGAGATTTTAAAAATTCCTACTTACTTCCCAACGTAAGTAGAGAAAGTGTATAACTTCACCTTATGTGGTGAGATCGACTGCAAAGCACATATCAGTCTATGTACTAGTGCTGTTCTTTGACACAAGATAATGTATGATATGTTGGTGTTTTAAGGTCGTTGGGAGTCTTATTTATATGCTATGATTAACTAATTGTGACTAACTGCCATTGTTTGCCTAGCTGGTATACTCGTCTCTACTTTCCTTTATGTATCTTTGCTACTCCCTTCCAGTTCACCTTACTAGTGCAGTCTCCATTGTTTTTCTCTCTTCCTCTTCCCTCGCCTTCCTGCTCAGTCCCCTCTTTTTTCTTTATTTCTTTTTTTTTTTCACTTTCCACACCGTTATATTAACCTATTTACCTGTATTGGTTACAGTACACCAAAGCACTTAACTGTCCCTCTGTTTCCCTTCTTTGTAGGTTCCAAGGCAACTGCATTTACTCACAGCCCTGTCAGACCATGTTTGTGTTATAAGGCACGGTTTATGCGCTACGTATTCTTTCCAACCTCAAGCATCTACTCCCTTTTTTTAAACTAAAGTATGTTCCTTGCTGTTCTGTTAAATTTGTTGGCAATTGTTTAACCCGCTGCTCATCACCGAAGTGATCTGTTAGCTAAACTAGCTCCCCTGGAGCTTCACTATCTGCATTAGCACCAGTAGCTGTGAAACTGAAGCCCTTCTTTTAAAATTATCACCTGCTTCCCAGCTGATCCCATGGGTCTGTAACTCTAGCTGTCCTGTTTCCAAAACATATTATCATAGTGTGTAGAGCGCTGTTAACCACTATGGTCACTAGACTTTATCTTCAGCTAAAACCTAGTCATGTTAAGCTCTCCTGGTAATTAAGTTTCAAAAGCACAGATTTAAAGCTAACTTTAGTACAAACAAAATATAATAAGTGCAGTTTTGTACTGTTTTTCATTGTGAATGCCCTTGATTTCAGTGGAATCATCTCTTGCAATACAGTGTTAGCATTTCTAACTTACTGATAGTGTTTTTGGGAGCAACTCTTGTAAATTACGGACTCTCAGTTCAACCCGCTCCGTTCGCCCTCACTCCACTCTCCTACTCTACCCCCAATCCTACCCACCCCCACTTTCCATGGATTTATCTGTATAGAGCCACACCCATTTCCCTCCAACAGCCAATCAATACACACCCTGCTCTCTACAGCCCAGCCCTCTCAATTATCTTGTCCCTTTAGCCCATAACCTATCATCACACTCAGACCAACACTGCAACAGTCACCATCACAATTCAAACTGTTCTTTCAACAACCTACTAACACAGGTTAACCACAACTCACAGTACCACACTATATACACTCACATACTACATCCATATATATACACATACACACACACACACACACACACACACACACACACACACACACACACACACACACATCCTTTCATTTCAGTTAAAAATATGCTGCCATACTATCTCTCAACTGTGTTATTATTAACTTTGGCAGCTCATCTAACATCCTACCATAATGAACTTTACAATTCAAGACCTCATCCTACATCCACACTGCCCTCACTATCTCAAGAACAACCCACCTCACTGGCAGTTTCTACAACTAACTGAAATACTGATAGCATTAAACTAGCTGCACTTTTTATTCTCCCTAACCAACCCTCACTTCATCACATCTCTATGAATTATGACAAATTTATACATACGTACATAAAAATATTGGTCCATATAGCATCGCAACTAATGGTCTGTGGACACCCCCACCCTGGCCCCTATACCATCCATACGAAGATACCCCAACAGAACTCCCAACCTGCTTCCCAGCATCAATCTCCCCCGAACCTCATCAGAAAAGGTTCTGACTTACTTACTCTAAACATAAACCTTAGAAGTGTTCTTAACAAGGTACAAGAACTTCATGCCACACTTTCACTGTAGTCACCTGACTTTGTTTTAATTACTGAAACATCAGTAAAGTCAGAAATAATTGACAATGAAATAATACCATCAGGATAAAATATATATAGACAAGACAGAAAGAATGAAAGAGGCGGTGGCATAGCTATACTATTTAAAAACAACCTCTCCCTTGAAACTATTGACATAGCCACCACAGATTTTAAGCATACTGAATTACTGATAACTAAACTAATACTTAACACCAAAAAACACCTAAATATCATTGGTGCATCCTATCCTTGCACACATCCTAAACTGGACATCAAAATCTCTACAACAGGAAATATTAATAAAGGGTGACTTTAACATAGACTGGAACTCCTGCAGCTCTCTGTCAACCTCACAAATCATATTACCCTCTATGGCTTCTCCCAAATGATCCAAAACACCTCCAAGGTAGACAAACCACCTCACTCACTCACTACTCTCTGGCCGTCTCCCAGACAGCCTCAGTGACCACAACCATACCTTTGTATTTCGGCACAGAATTAATTTTGAAAAACTCACCTCTTATCACCAAATCAGAAGGAAAAGAAATTTTAATCACCTAAAATTCTTATCCACACTGAGACAATGCAAGTGGGCCCCCCCTCTTAAATATCTCCCTCTAGATGCCGCAGTAGAATACTTTCATTCCACCTTCCTCAACATCCTAAACAAATTAGCTCCCCCCAGAACAATCACAGTAAAATCCAAATATACCCCTGGTTAACAAAAGAGACAAGCGCTCTACTACAGACAAGAGACAGGGCCTGGGAAAACTGGATTAATAATAAAACCATACAAAATCTACACATATATCTGGAACTAAGAAACAAAGCCAAAAAAGCTATCAGACAAGACAAAAAAGACCAGTATAACAACATCCAACAAAAATACCACACAAAACCCAAAAAGTTCTGGTCAGCTATAAAGCCGATCCTTAAACCAGGACAAGTAACTACTCCTTCCCCCACACTAATCAACAATACAGAGAACATAGTACATAATTCAACAAATTTTCACCGAATCTATACTTGCTCTTACAAATAGCAACTGCCCATCACCTCCTTCCACCTATTCTTCACCCTCACATAATCCCAACATCTTCTTCTTTCAACCAGTCCCTACTGCTACTATAAAAAACTCTTCAATAAGCTCAAACCAAAAACCTTAGCCACTGATAACCTACCCACAGGCTATCTTAAAGTTGGTCCAAAAGCATATAAAGAGGATACACCACGACAATCGAAGCCAACCAAATAAACTTCAAGAATATTCCAAAAATGAAGTTTATTGAAATAAAAGAGAACAGTGAGCGCTTTCACGTCCACAGGACGCTTCATCAGACTTAATTATATTTCTCCATTGCACATTTTATATAGTATTAAAGGGGTTCCTATTAGATAGCTACTATAAAAACTTGGATAATAAAAAGCTTATTCATTGGTACACATAAAAAAGGAGAGGATAACAATTCACATTCAATAACTACTAAAAAATTACAATATAGACAAAAAGGCCTATATATAAAAATACATATATATGTGTGCACACAAAAACTGTTATTTAATCATAATAAACATAGTTAGGTATATAAATCCATCAGTGTTTAAAAGGCTTATCTATTAAAAATGGTCTCAAGGAGACTTTATCATTGAGACCATGACCCCTGTCTGCTGCTAACTTAATTATCCACTTCACTTCCTTCTTTTCTGTATTATTCCGCAAACATCCTAATCTTTCTGTACTGAAAATACGTTCCAGTACTAAAAAGTGGAAAACGTGTGCTATCTCTCTGTAAGACATGATTCGTTAGAGCGTTCGTTTCATTCTCCTTATTAATAGCATAAATATGTTCCCTGATGCGTTCTCTCAATGTTCTGGTGGTCATACCTACATAAAAGCACTGGCATTTCTTACATTGGCCTAAATAAACCACATTCCTACATTTGCAATCTGCATACTTATTAAACTCGTACCTCTTTCCTGTGTCTGTATGTATGAATTCATTAGAGTTTTTTATATAACTACATTGATTGCAGGTACGACAAGCATGTGTGCCTTTCCTTTGTGAAACTATGCCTTCATGTCTACTGTTCTCATAGCATAATAGTCTCTTTAAAGACTTGGTATTCTTATAACTAAAAGCTGGTCTGTCTCCCACTACTTTCATGATATTCTCATCAAGTTGTAGAATATTCCAATGTTTCTTAATAGTGTTAACCACAGAGGTATTGTTGTTAGTGTAAGATATAGCTATCCTTTTCTTATTGTTAGCATGGTTGTACTTACTCCTGGGTAGGGACGTAGTCCTATAAATATAGGGTCTATCCTTTCCTTCACGTTCTATCCTATGTAAATCAATAAGTTCTCTCTTGTGATAGCCTCTATCTATGAATTCTGCTTCTATATTCCCTATGGCTTCTACAAATACTGAGTCGTCACTAATAATTCTGGAGAAACGCGCGGCTTGATTTCTAACGATATTTTTGTATATGTGTGGAGGATGCATGCTGTCTCTATGGAGTATAGCATTCCTTCTACAAGATTTACGAAAAACCTCTGTTGTGAGTCTCACATTTTCTTTCCTGAGTAAAACATCTAAGAACTCAATTTTCATTTGTGATGTAGTACTAGTCAGCTCTAAAAATGTGGTGGTCCCATTAGCATATGTAATAAACTCCTGAAGGGTAGTTAAATCCCCTCTCCAAATTAAAAACACATTGTCCACAAATCTTCTATAGCATCTAATATACTTGGAATAGATTGCATGTTCTAAAATATAAATGGACTCCCAATATGCTAGAACCAGGTTAGCATATGAATTGGCACATGATGTGCTGATCTATATGATATGCTCATGTGTGATATAATAGATGAGAGCCTGTACAATTATTTTTTAGTTGAGAAACCTCTTATTCCAGTGTTTAGAGGCCTTCCAAAAATACACAAGAACATGAGTAGTCCTCCACTTAGACCAATTGTCTCCGGTAGGGGCTGGTTGATGGAGAGCATTTCGATCTTCTTAGAGAAACAACTAAGGCCAATAGTAGATAGAACTATGTCCATTCTTCGTGATACTCAACATTTTCTAGAAATTCTAGCGAATTATAATATAGGTAATGAAATAAATGATTCTGATTACTTGGTCACCTTGGATGTCACAGCTCTTTTCACGAGTATACCTAATGATGTGGGGATAAAATACTTGTGGTTGTTTTTATTACATAATGACATGCCTAACAACAAGGTTATTATGATTACTATGCTGTTGGATTTGGTGCTTTCAAACAATGTTTTTACATCACAGAGCAACTACTCCCTTCAAGTTAAGGGTGTAGCAATGGGCACATCATGTGCCAACTCATATGCTAACCTGGTTCTAGCATATTGGGAGTCCACTTACATTTTAGAACATGCAATCTATTCCAAGTATATTAGATGCTATAGAAGATTTGTGGACGATGTGTTTTTAATTTGGAGAGGGGATTTAACTACCCTTCAGGAGTTTATTACATATGCTAATGGGACCACCACATTTTTAGAGCTGACTAGTACTACATCACAAATGAAAATTGAGTTCTTAGATGTTTTACTCAGGAAAGAAAATGGGAGACTCACAACAGAGGTTTTTCGTGAATATTGTAGAAGGAATGCTATACTCCATAGAGACAGCATGCATCCTCCACACATATACAAAAATATCGTTAGAAATCAAGCTGCGCGTTTCTCTAGAATTATTAGTGACGACTCAGTATTTGTAGAAGCCATAGGGAATATAGAAGCAGAATTCATAGACAGAGGCTATCACAAGAGAGAACTTATTGATTGACATAGGATAGAACGTGAAGGAAAGGATAGACCCTATATTTATAGGACTACGTCCCTACCCAGGAGTAAGTACAACCATGCTAACAATAAGAAAAGGATAGCTATATCTTACACTAACAACAATACCTCTGTGGTTAACACTATTAAGAAACATTGGAATATTCTACAACTTGATGAGAATATCATGAAAGTAGTGGGAGATAGACCAGCTTTTAGCTATAAGAATACCAAGTCTTTAAAGAGACTATTATGCTATGAGAACAGTAGACATGATGGCATAGTTTCCCAAAGGAAAGGCACACATGCTTGTCGTACCTGCAATCAATGTCGTTATATAAAAACTCTAATGAATTCATACATCCAGACACAGGAAAGAGGTATGAGTTTAATAAGTATGCGGATTGTAAAAGTAGGAATGTGGTTTATTTAGGCCAATGTAAGAAATGCCAATGCTTTTATGTAGGTATGACCACCAGAACATTGAGAGAACGCATCAGGGAACATATTTATGCTATTAATAAGGAGAATGAAACGAACGCTCTAGCGAATCATGTCTTACAGAGAGATAGCACACATGTTTTCCACTTGTACTGGAACATATTTTCAGTACAGAAAGATTAGGATGTTTGCGGAATAATACAGAAAAGAAGGAAGTGAAGTGGATAATTAAGTTAGCAGCAGACAGGGGTCATGGTCTCAATGATAAAGTCTCCTTGTGACCATTTTTAATAGATAAGCCTTTTAAACACTGATGGATTTATATACCTAACTATGTTTATTATGATTAAATAACAGTTTTTGTGTGCATACATATATATGTCTTTTCATATATAGGCCTTTTTGTCTATATTGTAATTTTTTAGTAGTTATTGAATGTGAATTGTTATCCTCTCCTTTTTTATGTGTACCAATGAATAAGCTTTTTATTATACCATGACCCCCCCAAAACATGCACGCTGATTGGCCAGCGTGCACATTGTAAATCGAGTTATACTAATGGAAAAAGGTCCGGTCGCCTGGACTTTTTTCCATTAGTATAACTCTACTTTTAAAACACTGTCTCGCTATGTTAAATGGGTTTAACATAGCGAGACAGCTTTAAAATAAGCAACGGAGATCTCCGTTGCTTATTTTAAAGCTGTCTCGCTATGCTAAACCCATTTAACATAGCGAGACAATTTTAAAAGCAACGGAGAAAGCAAGATCTCCGTTGCTTTTTACTGTTTCGCTATGTTAAATGGGTTTAACATAGCAAGACATTTTTAAAATAAGCAACGGACATCTCCGTTGCTTTTTTTACAACTGTCTCGCTATGTTAAACCCATTTAACATAGCGAAATAAAAAAGCAACGGAGATCTTGCTTTCTCTGTTGCTTTTACCCACAGCTCTGATGTACTGCGCAGGCGCGCAGTACATCAGAGCTGCCGCGGATGCCAGACATCTGCGGAAGGGCAGTAAACAGGCATTATTCTATGCCATTATTTAAGAAAAGTAATAGTTTCTTTTCTTAAATAATGTCATGGTATAATAGCAATAACCCACTTCTGTGTGTGGGTAATGCTGTATTTACCCACGGTTGGCTTTGTTTGGTCAACCGTGGGTAAATCCAGCATTACCCACACCCAGGCGTGGGTTATTGCTATATTATCCAAGTTTTTATAGTAGCTATCCAATAGGAACCCCTTTAATACTATATAAAATGTGCAATGGAGAAATATAATTAAGTCTGATGAAGCGTCCTGTGGACGTGAAAGCGCTCACTGCTCTCTTTTATTTCAATAAACTTCGTTTTTGGAATATTCTTGAAGTTTATTTGGTTGGCTTCAATTGTCGTGGTGTATCCTCTTTATATGCTTTTGGATTTACTTGTTTTTTGAGAGGATACTTTATCCTGATTTGTATTTTACACGTTCTTCAGATACTATATGTCTTAAAGTTGGTGCTGAAGCCATTTCCTATCCTGTTTCCATTCTCATAAATTGCTCCATTTTTGAATAGCATGCTTCAGCAATATGGAAAACTGGAAAATAGCTCACCTCATCCCATTACACAAAGGCAGTAACTTAACCAATTTACCTAACTACCGGCCTATAGCTATTCTATCTCTCCTATCCAAAATTCTTGAAAAATGCATTCATACTCAAATTCTTAACTATCTCTTAAATAACCATCTCTTATTTAACACTGAGCATGGATTCTGTCCCCACCACAGTACAACCACTGACCTAATGAGCTACATTAATACCATTAACCCTCTTTGTAGCAAAGGCAACCTAGTCTCTTCCATCTTTCTGGATCTCTCCAAAGCACTTGACACAGTATCACATAATAAACTCTTAAACATACTATCACAATTCAAATTTAACGATTCTGTTCTTTCTTCGTTCCAAGACTATCTAGCTTAGCACCAACAAGCACTAAAATGGCTAAATAACCTGTCTCCTATGCTGCCTGTTACTTTGGGAGTTCAACGGGGATCAGTTGTTGGCCCTCTTCCCTTTACTTTATTTACTAACAATCTCCACACTGCCACCCTGCATGCCAAACTGCTCCAATACGCTGATGACTCAACCCTAATATGTGTTGCTCCAACTCTCCATAAACTCCAACAGGTAACACAGCAGTCCTTCATTGCAGTGGAATTTTGGCTAGCCAACTCATAACTAATACTCAAGCCCAACAAAACCCCAGATCCACTATCTCCATTCATAATCTCCTCAGCAAATATTCTTGTACCCCACACCAAACTACTTGGAATCACTTTAGATCACAGCATGAAATTTGATATACACATAGCCCAAACAGTGCTGCGGTAGCGTTGTCGCCTCACAGCAAGACATTGTCGCGTTCGATTCTCAGCTACAGTGTCTTCTGTGTGGAGGCATACATGAATGGGCGTACCTTCTTTGAAGGTTGTGCGGCAGGGCTGGTAACTCGGCACGTAAAAATCCACTACCAAACATTAGCGGACCGGAGTTACGCTGTGGCGACCCGAAATAAACAACCTAGCCCAAACAATAAAAAAGTACACAAAAAACTAGGGCACCTTTATAGTTGTAAACATTACATCACTAAGAGCTCTAAAGTCACCATTGCTAGAATTCATCTTCTCTCAACCCTCCTATATGCATCTCCCATTCTTACTAACCTAAGGAAATCCGACATAAACACACTAGACAGTTGCTATAATAACATTACAAAATTTGCTATCGAAGCTAATTACAAATCCCATCATTGCCTCGTTCTACAAAAACTCTCCTGGCCAGAATTCCCCAATCTACTGGCTTACAACCAACTTTCTATGGCCTACCAAATACTGAACCACCCAGAAAAGACTCCACCTCTTCAAAACCTGCTTAGCCTTTACTCAAACAGTTGGCCAGTAACAAATCACTACCTAACATTATTAGAAGTAAAAATGCAGCCGGAGACTCCCTGTACTCTAACTGCAGCCAAGATCTGGAACTCCCTGCCTCAAAAGTTAAGATCCATCACTAACACTAAAAACTTTAAAAAAGAATTGAAGACTCACCTAATGTCTTCATGGATTTGTCCATGTACTGACCACGGTTAGTAAAATACTTTATACTAAACCTTTAATCTAACTCTAAAACCTCTGTATTTTGTCCCTACCTATGTTTCCCTGCAGTGCATGTAACAGACTGTATATGTATTAATCCTAAGTATTATACCTGTTGACTTGAAACTATGCTAAACAAATTTACTGTCTTTTGTCATGTAAAACACTGTATATGTACTACCAAAGTGTTATAACTATTGTCTTGAAACTACACCATTCAAATTTAGTGTCGTTTGTCATGTAAGACACTATATTGATTTTGCTTCAAATTACTGTCAGTATACTTCGAAACTGTAGTTTTACTTATGTGGAGCTTTTCTCCCTGGGCCTCCACTGAAAATGGACTAAAGTCGGACCTTCCCGGTAAACAAATGCAAAATAAAATAAAATAAATAAATAATAAAATAAAAATTGCTCTTATAAACTTAGAAAGTTGATACACTAAAAGGTTTTGTGTTAGCATGCATTTTCGAAAGAACATGTAGTCTGATACTCAAATATCTGTCATTGGTTAGTGACTTCACTCCTCAGTGATTTTTCCAGAAAACCATCAAATTTATGAGGAACAAACCAAAAATACGAAGCAAAATTCTGGGCAGTTGAGAGGTATGAACCAGAGTACCTTATTGTTGTTCTCACATTTTGTCTTACTCTTCAGCTTTTTCCTACACATTTTCAACACATCCAAATTAGCCAAGACTGTCCTTCCCTAATAGAGCCTTGCAACCCCCCCCCCAAAAAAAAACAAACAAAAAAAACAGAGTAACCCTGCAGGCAAGTTGGGAGGGTCTGTTGACCACTAGGCACCTAGAAGCTATGGAGCTCTAAACTCTCTGAGGTGCATTTTAAAGTTTTTCCTTTGGTCCAATGATGGCCTGAAAACATTACACTAAAGAAAGAAACTTTTTTTTTTCTTTCAAGAAGAAATAAATGATATACTAGGTGTAATGTTCAAAGCTGTCAGATTTGCAGTTTCATATCCATAAAATGAGATTAAAAACGCTTGTGTGAGTACATAAATCATGTCTGGGATGACTGTCTAAAGAGTTGCTTTCCATGTTCCCTTCTGGTGTGGAATGAAAGTGAAACGACAAATGGCCATAGTCATATATTTCAGCTTGTTGCTCTCATGCATCTAAACGACATACCTTCACAGCCCTAAGTCCAAAGAACAGACAGATGTCTGATGTGAAACTAGAAAACAAATGAAAGAACAAACAGAGCATGGCAACATATTTCAATCTGGTGTCAGATGTACAAATTCAGCATGCCAGCTTTCCCATACCTCAAGAAGATAGCAATTTATATATATATATATATATATATATGTGTCTATATATATATATATATATATATATATATGTGTGTGTGTGTGTGTGTGTGTATATATATATATATATTATGTGTGTGTATGTGTATATATATATATATATATATATATATATATATAGATATGCTTTGTGTGTATGTGTATATAAAACTGATTTCACATAGGAAGAAGCTGAAAACAATAACAGACTTATTGAATTTTCCCAACTTGTTGCTCGTATACAGTTCATTGGCCCTAGAAAAGCTATAGTCAACTTCTTTGAAATAAAGACAGCAGTACCGCCAGTCACACACAAACTACAGTGACTTTCTGTGAACACCTCTGAGTGGGTCATTTTGAGAATAGGTGAGGCTGATAGCAGAGGCCCTTACCATATAACTTAACTGTCCAGAATTTCACAGAATGTCAATAACCTCATATTATTGGTCTGTTCCAAGTTAAATTTCTGGTTTTCTGGCAAATCAAAGGTCATGCTACTTAATGCTAGGAGCCTTAACCTGAAAATGCACTCACTGGAGGCTCTCCTTACACTGGAAGATGCCAATGTCTGTGCAGTCACAGAAACTTGGTTCAGGGTTGTGGAGAGCACCCCTGCCTTACCAGGCTATACCTCATTCCACACATTCTGACCCCAAAATGAGGTCGGAAAGAATAAGGCTGGTGGATTCTCTATCTTCATTAAGGATAGGCACACCTCAAGACTGGTCTGCCAGCATGATGCACTGGAATTACTCCAGGTGCAACTGACAGTTGGCACGACACCCATCCAAATTATAGCCAGCTATAGACCCCCATCCATGACTCAGGACACCCACTCCTCCTACCTGGACCTACTTGACTCCATCAAGGTACCCCTTAACACCCTGATCCTTGGTGACTTCAACTACCACACCATAGACTGGGTGAACTATTCCTGCACGAATACACTCACCCACAGATTCCTTGACTTCATCAGTTCTAATGCACTATACCAGCTCTTCTCATCCCCCACAAGGGGAGACAACATTCTGGACTTGCTTCTCACCAACATGGGTGACCACTGCTCCACTCCCATAATATGTACTTCCCTGGTGAGATCTGATCATTGATCTGTCTCATTAGAAGTTTCTATCCCAGCCCCACCCCCCCCCAGACATAGCCAGAATAAAAAAAACTTCTCAAAAGCTGACTACTGCCTCCTAAGGGAGGGAATCAGTAGCTTCACATCACTGCCCCCCTCAGAGGATGCAGATAACTATGCTGAACCGTACGCCATTGAAGTATACAAGCACCTGTACAACTGCATGGACTCAGCCATACCCAACAGAACTAAAATCTGCTCCTCAAGGAAACACAAACCTGTCTGGTGGACATCCTCTATCAACAGGCTTTATAATAAAAGGAAGAAACTGTTGTCCAAGGGTAAAAAGAAACAAATTCTGAATTGGAAAAACTCCCTCCTCAGCCTCAACAAGCAAATTAGATCACTAGTGAAAACCTCCAAAGCCAACTATTAATTGAAACTAGCCTCCTAAACAAAAGAAAACCACAAAGCCTTATTCAGTTAAGTCAGGCAAAGCCCAGGTTTGTTCCGAATTAGTACTTAATGGTACCACTTACACTGATCCTGTTGACTTAGCCAACCTGCTAGCAGATAGGTTCAGCGCAAACATCACCCCCCCTACCCCCTCCAAAGGCCCATTTGACATCCCCAATACTTGCCCTGCACCTCACATCTCTGTAGATCAAATGTTAAAGGCCCTATTCAAGACAAAGAACACAGCTTCCATGGGACCTGATAGTATCCCGGGCTGTATTCTGCACCATCTCCAGCAAGAACTAGCCTCACTGTTGAGCACCCTGTTCAACCACAGCCTGCCATTGTCATCCCCTTAAACAATGGTGGTGCCACTACTGACCCTCGAAACTATCATCCCATTAGCTTGACAAGTCTGATCTGTAAATTCATGGAGCGGACAGGCTCAAATCACTACCACTGTACTCGGTATCATACAGATTGCTCAGAGGTGATTTGTGTCTCACCTACAAGGCAATATCGGACCCTGCCCTACTAGAAATGCTCCACATCCGTAAGTCTAACTCCTCACGCATTACCTGCTGGAAAGGCCTAAATCTAATATGCAACATCAACAAAACCTGATGGAGAGACAGGTTTGTCCCCCAGAGACTGCATCATCTCTGGAATAGACTTCCCATACATGTCAAACAGAGTACCTCGCTGACCCTCTTCAAGCTCAACTTGATGAGTAGATGGGAAACCATGAATTTGCCCCAGGGATTCCACCTTTGTCCCTCATTGACAGGTGTTGTCTAAGGTTTCTTTTTTGAGGATAAACTCTTGGCTAAGCTTGTAAGGGCCCCAGGGCCATTAGCCTAGTATCTCCTATGATCCTGTGAAATGACTGAGGACTGAAGTTAGTAAATAATGACAGCCATTGGGGTTTCAAATTTCATAACCTCCAGAAAATTAATGCTAATGCAAAATGTGTTTTTTTGTCAACTTTCTAATTTTATAAAGCTAAGATTTAGAATTCGCCCCTGATTTCAGCTTGCTTCACTCTTGTTTTCAGCATTTTGTAACACCTTTATTGCCTTATCATTTTCGACATAAGCAGACATTCATTTATATAAAATAACACAGTTACAAACATTATACTTTGGATACATTTTTATACAAATTAATCAAATGCTACATGAATTGTTCAATTCCTGCCTTCCATTAAATTTCGCTCCTCCTCCAAAACATAATTCTGCATGTATTCCTGCAATTTCCATTTTTTTTTATGCAATTTGCTCCTACCCTTTTCTAAAGAACTCACATCCAGTTCTTTTATTTCTGTTGCAATATTCAGGACTTCAAATACAGTTGGTGTAGACTTTGATTTCCATTTTCTAGTAATTGTTTTTTTTGGCAGCCAACAGAATTAAATTTGACAAGGCGTTATGATGTATCACGTCTCAAAAAAGTGATTTCCTTAGTTACTCCCATTTGCACACCCAATATTTTTGACAGAGTACTCTGCAGTGAATTTGTAAAGTATCCCAACTCATTATACTCTCAAAACATATGTTCCCAGTTATCTGTTTCTTCCCCCGTCACACTTCCAACATTTGCCATCTACCTGAGGAAAAATTCTTTGGATTCTGCTTGGGATATAAAATACCTATGCAAATGCTTCCAAGCAAAAATCCTAAATCTTGTAGACCTTTTTTTTTGCATATTTAGAAATCATACATCTTCTAAATCTTTTCTCTCTGATTGATTTCTGTATTTATTGTACAATATTTTATATGCCCTACTCTTCTTCTTTCGGCTTTTCCCGGTTAGGGGTCACCACAGCGGATCACAGTCCGCTCATGACTGGCAGTGGAGTTTTACGGTGTCAAGTTGCCAGCCCAGCGCCCAACCTTCCACAGAAGGCACACACACACACACACACACACACACACACACACACACACACACACACACACACACACACACACACACACACACTTAGGGCCAATTTAGTGTGTCCAATCGACCTACAGCATGTCTTTGGGATGTGGGAGGAAACCGGAGCACCCGGAGGAAACCCATGCGACCACAGGGAGGACATGCAGACTCCGCACAGAAGGCACCCCAGCCGAGGATCAAACTGGAGAACCTCTTGCTGTGAGGCAGCAATGCTAACCGCTGCACCACCGTGGCCGCCCTATTTTATATGCCCAACTAATTATCCCTTTTGTAACAGCAGCTTCTGTTCCAGATTCACCTAAAAACTCTAAAGAGCAGGTCTTTTACTTAGGATTCTCCTATCCATTTTTCTTTGTCTGTAATCTGATTTCCATCCCTGATAGGGAAGGCAGTCTCTAGCCTGCAGTCAAGATGTCTTCTTGGCCTCTTCCCATTCTGTTACCTGTCCCTCTCTCCCAATACCTTGGCTCCTTGCCATTTTCTTCCACTAAATTCCAGCCCCTCCTACCCATTCTCTGTACCCCTAATTGTAGTAATCCATTCTCACATTGGCTTAGTTCTTAGAATAGTTTTGGCTACATCATGAATATGATATTCTGTATGGCTGTTAATTTCCTTAAGGAGCTGCATCCAAAAATCCCACTCTGTCTTTATTTCTTGAACACCATCCCCCCATTTCATCATCAACCCTTTCCACTTTGACTTAAACCTTTCTGTTTGTGTTCTGCATTCGAGCATTAACTGTGACTGGCATTCAAATCAGGTAATCCAAAACCACCTTGTCCTATTGGAAGAATCAAGTTATCCCACTTGTCCTTCTCCTCTTCCTCTCACAGATAAAGCCCTTCAGCTCTTTATTAATTACTGTCTACAACTCTCTTCTTGTTGATAAAAATACACCTGATTGTAATATAAAACGAAAGAGACTGAAAACATTTCCACTGCTTGCATCTTCCTATCCATATCCATAAACAAGACCTTCCAGTTTCTAAGTTTTCGTATTATCCTTTGTTCAGTCTCTTCCCACTGTAGGACCCCCACTGTGAGGTCTTTCCTGGTGAGATCTGACCACAAATCAATCTCATTCAAAGTAACTATCACACCTGACCCCCCCCCCCCCACCCAGCAGCAACTCAACTAAAAAACTTCTCCAAAGCAGATTCTAACCTCTTACGGGATGGTCTAAATAGCTTCACTGCACCTCTCCCTTCAGATGGAATTGGCAACTATGCCGAGTTCTAAACCAATGCTTTATATAAACACCTGTATAACTGCATTGACTCGACCGCACCTGATAGGACCAAAAAAGCTCCTCAAGGAAGAGAAAACCTGCCTGGTGGACAACTGCCACTAACAGGCTTTACAATAAGAGGAAGAAATTGCTGTCTAAGAGTAAGAGGGAGCGAGCCCTAAACTGGAAACACTCCATCCTCAGCATAAACGAGCAAATAAGACTTCTTGTGAAGTCCTCTAAAGCAAAGTATAAATCCAAATTTGCTTCCTCGATTAAGGACAACCATAAGACATTCTTTAGTTACAGCCATAACCTAAAAGGAAAGGCCCACATTTGTCCTGAACTGGTAGTTAATGATACCACATATACTGAGCCTATGGAAATAGCTAACCTGTTGGCAGAGTGGTTCTTTGAAAACATCACTCCCCTGTTTCCACCATATGTACCCCATGACTTCTCTAAAACCTGCCCCCTACCTTGTATCTCTAAAGAGCAGGTCGTAAATGCCTTCTCCCAGGTCAAAAACACAGCATCCATGGGACCTGATAACATCCCAGGCTGTGTACTACATGGCTTCCAACAAGAATTAGCAACAGCATTGGGTACTCTTTTCAATCATAGTCTAAGCACCAGCTTCATCTCAGATGAATGGAAAATGGCCACTGTTATTCCCTCGCACAAAGGTCATGCTTCCACTGACCCCCAGGAACTATTGGCCTATTAGCCTGACTAGCCTTACCTGCAAGGCCATGGAGCAAATCAAGTAATCTCCAAACACTTGACCCTACTCAGTTTGGATTTGTCAAAGAGAGATCATGCCTGTTAAACTTGGTAGACTTCTTCGAGACAGTCACCAAGGCTCTGCACAAGGGAAAAATCTGTGCATACAGCCTACCTAGACTTAGCCAAGGCATTAACACTATCCCCCACTCTGGCATCATTGACAAACTCACCCAGCTAGGTATCAACCCTTAAATCATTGGATGGGTTGCTAACTGGCTCTCTGATAGAACACGTAGTCAAAATAGGGGAATTCACCTCCAACAGCAGACCTGTATCCAGTGGTGTTCCAAAGGGATCAGTCCTGGGACCTCTACTGTTTGGAATCTATTTCTCTGCAGTACAAGCAAAAACTAAGGGTCTGTAGCTGATAAAGTTTGCTGATGACTGCAAACTGGGAGCGGTCATAGAATCTCCAAATAACTTCAGCATCATACAAGAGGGTCTTACACACACAAATGATTGGTGCCAACGTCATGGCTTTAAACTCGATGCAAAAAATGTGTTGTCATCCCTTTCAGTAAGAGCGATGTTCTGGCTAACTACCACATCAATAGCAACACCCTAAGTACTCACTCAGTGGTGAGAGACCTGGGCTCAGAGAGTGGCAGCAATCTTACCTTTGATCACCATGTCTCCACGGTGGTAAGAAGGGCATTCTATATCACTCATCTCATAAGTAAGGGCATTGCTTCTAAACAAAAAATGAAGTTATAACCGCCCTGTACTCTTCCCTCACCAGGCCAATAATTTAGTACAATTCCCCTTTTGGTATGTACCTCTCCAAGCACCTGCAGCAATTGGAGAGACCACAAAGGTTCCTCACAAGGAAAATTCTAGGTCTTCAGCATCTTCCTATGTGGATCATCTGAAATCACTGTCACTTTATTCTGTTTCATACAGAATACTCAGAGGCGATCTCTGCCTTGCATATAAGGCAATCTGTGACCCTGCTTTAATGGAAATGCTGCATATCCGCAAGTTAAATTGTACACGGGTTACTCACTCTAAAGACCCTAACCTGGTATGTGACATTAATAGAACTTGCTAGTGACAGATGTGTCTCCCAGGGGTTACCATGCCTTTGGAACAGACTCCCACTTCATGTCAAACAGATCACCTCATTGGCCCTCTTCAAACTCAGGATGGACGATTGGATGGGTAATAGTAAATTCACCCCGGGAGATCCACCTGTGTCCCTCTTGTACATGGGCATTAGGTGGTGATCATGGAAATAAGGGTAGAACTTGGCTAGGCTTGTAAGCACTCTAGGGCCATTAGGCTAGTAACTTCCTAGGATCCTGTGATCCTTAACTGCCATAACAGAATCCTTTTAAACCTATACTCCTAAATACTTCATTTTATTGTTTCCCCATTAATATGGGTTTTGCTAAACCAGTTCATTTGTGGGTACATAGTTTACAGCTATAGCTTTTGTTTTGTCTTCATTAATTTTATATCCCCCCCCAAAAAAAACTTAAAACAATCTCAGAATGTTCCACAACACTGAGATGTCCTTTTCTGGTTTTATCGGATACAAAATATTATCATCTGCAAATAAAGCAACTTTTTGTGATAACCATGCCAATTATATCCTTATTTTCTGTGCCAGTGGCTATACATATAATGCAAATAACAAAAGGGAAAGAGGACGTCCCCTATCAGAGATGAAACCTCCCACTTTAATTTTTGCCTCCTATCCCTCATATATCCTCCTAATTAACCTTATTATTGTAATAGTGAATGCAAATGCTTCTATTACCCTACTCATAAATCCCAGTTTACTCTGTGGAATGTTTTCTCTTAATCAAGTCCCACCAACAACAGCAATATTTTCTTACATTCTGCTTCCCTCTGGATCATCATAGTTCTATTAATGTTGTTACATGTTTGTCTCCACTCCAAAAAAAAAAAAAAAAAAACATTTTATTTATTTATTTAACGTTTGTTTACCAAGAAAGTCCCACTGGGACATAGCCCATTTTCAGTGGAGGCTCAAGGAGAAATGCTCTAGATGCATATCTTTGGAATTTGGTAGGAAGCTGGAGCACCCGGAGGAAACCAATGCGAATGCAGGGAGGACATGCAGATTCTGTACAGAAAGCACCACAGTCGAGAATTGAACCAGAGAACCTCTTGCTGTGAGGTGATAGTTCTAACTGCTGCACCACTGCATCACCCATTGATCAATATCTATCAACTTTGGCAACAATAATGCTATTATTTTAACTTTATAGACACACTTTATAATAATGGGTTAATATTGAAATGGGCCTATATTAAAATGGTTCTGATGGGTCTTTACTGTCTTTAGGTATTACTGCCACCACAGCTTTCTTCAAGGATGTTGGTGTTTCCTCTTCTTTTAAAATACCATTAAAAACCTTCCACATCTTTATCTATTTCTTCCCTTCTAGCTTCCAAACTTTCTTGGGAATAGCATACATTCCTGGAGACATTCCTGCAGATTGATTGTACATCACAATTTTTTTTCTGATCTCCTCCTATGTTAACTGTTAATTGTTGAGCCTCATCTACTTCTAACCTTGGAATATTTATATCTTCCATAAGTATTTCCATTTGTGCTTTTTCTTGATTCCTCTGCTGTATACACATTTTCATAAAATTTCTGAAATATCTTTAATACCCCTACAGGATCTGTGGTTATTTTTCTTGTTATAGGCTCCCTAAGTTTGGTAACTACCCTTTCTACTTCCTGTTGCCTAAGTTGCTGTACTAAGATTTTTTGTGTTCTGGAGTTCATTATCAAAAGAGTTGCTTAACAGCAATCTTTCTAAGCTCATGCATATTATCTAGATGTGCCCTTATTTTCTCTTTAGTGCTCTGCACTTGTGCCTCTTGTTTTGTGAGATTCCCCTTATTCTGCAATACTTTAACCTTTGTCAGCCCCTCTAAATAATTCTTGTTACTTCTTAACCATATCTAATTTCCTTTCATTTCTATCCTGTTTTTAAACTCCACTATTATTTTATCTCACTCATAGCTATAACTTCTGCAGAAATTTCTATCTTCCCTAATAATTATTGAATAATCTCCACTACCCATTTAAATTACTTTCTTTTTAATCTTTTTAACAAGTAGGTGGAGAAATGCCAGTGTCTCATTTTTGCTTCATTACCCTGCATTTTTATCTCATTTGTTATTGGCACATGATCTGAAATGGTTATTGGATGTGTATTGAAGCTTTCAGTTAAATGCAAATGCTTCTGTGAAATATAATTTCTGTCTAGTCTAGCCCAGCTATTGTACCTTTTTTAAACACCTTTATTGAATTATCACTTGTGACATACACAGACTTACATTTATAGAAAAGAAAACAAACCATATTAACTTGATCACTGTTACATTTAACATCACATATATTCTTTTGTGCAATATAATCAATCCAGCATTACACATCCAGTTATTTTACCTTGAAGAATAATACATAAATTCTCTCTGAGTTTGCACTACTAAAGTCACACCTTCCACACCAAATATTTTCATAAATTTCTGCAGAAATCTACCTTTGTTGTTATATTTTCTCTTCTAGGTCCACAAGCCACATCCTTACTGTTGCAAATCAAGGTCCATTCCCGACCTATAAGTAATATTCCCTGTTGAAAGCTGATTATTTGTTCCAAAATTTTCTTAAGCTCCATAATAGCAGTTTTAGGTAGAATATAAATCCATGTGAATTTAATCCTCTTCCATTGGAAGCAGCCCCTTACTGCCACAAATCTACCATTACTATATTTTTCCTCTTCTATCACTATTGGAGCTCCTCAAGCAATTAGTATAAGTATTCCTGTTCTCCATTGTTGCTGATATTTTGCTGAATATCCTTTCTGAAATCCTATCTTTGTTTTTTTTATCAAATTCACAGGCTTACTTATTTCCAACATTGTCTTCTGTAGCATTGCTACTTGCATTCTGCATTTCTTAATATAATTCAGTACACTTACCTTTTTATCTATAACTGTAAGGCCATTGACATTTCTAAATAATATGTTTAGTGCAGCCATTATGATAAGGAGGTATTATTCCCACCTACTATATATGGCAGCTTTCTTAAATATCTGTTTCCAGCTTTTGTATTACATATTCCAAATAATTTTTGGCAGGTTGAGTTTTATACAGTTGATTCTTGTCGTCCCCTTTTGGAACTATGTCACATTTAACAAGACTTTTTGTTTTAATGAAAAGCTTTAAACAAAAAAAATCACCCCAGAGCATTCCCATAACATATTAACTTAAAATAAATACACAAAACTATGTCCATCTTCAAATAATCGAGTTTAACTGTCCTGATAGGAAGAATTGTCCCAAATTAACAACTGCACACACTGGCATTACTTAACCTAACATTAAAATTATCAATGCTAAGACTCATGTTGCAGCCTGTGTTTCTACTTACACTAATTGCTGTCTGTTCTTGTCTTATCTTTATTCCCTTCAGAAATGTGAAAAACAGCATATATCTTTTCAGAAAACATTTACATTTAGCCTTAAAAAATGCTCTGGCTTTTATTCTTTCCTCCTATAGTCAGCTTGTCTCCATGAAAGCACAGGTACCAAATGTACATATGCCTTCATCTACAAGCCTCTCAGCTTAAACTGAACATGTATTTGCTAAAGGAAAACCTATATATTTAGTGTCCTGTTATTTACTTGCTTATACACAAAAAGAATGTTATTAAATTAAACCAAGAACCTTAATCCAGAAATTCATCCATAAAAAGTAAGAGATAACATATCATCTCTACATATATTTTAATCTGTGTATATTACACCCACCTCAAAAACTCAGAATTACAGTATATTAATTTAAGCATATTTTTGTCCAGCCTTTTTCTCTTTTTACATTATAAAGCTTACATTTCTTAAAATTAAAGAAGGTGAACTGTTTACTTTAGTGTGTTTATCACATACAAAAATAACTGAAACTGTTTTACTATATAACGTGCAGTTTATATCATGAGATGTTTTATACAAATACTGTTAATAACAAAAAATGATTGACTTACAGTTACTTTTCTCTTTGTTCCCTCCTCTTCCTTCCCCTTAGTATCCTTCCAAATGATATGAAGTAGGACATATACATTTCAGTCCTGCACAGGTTTAACAAAGACAACAAAAGTACAATCCTTCCACTGTTTCTTGTAAAACCATGTTTCACAAATGTGATTGATGCTTTATAGTCTCACATTTATTCATGGATTTCAATGCTGCTGGCCTTCTTCTTGTTCATTACCATCTTCCAAACCCAAAATTCAGTTCAAGTCCATTGTACTTCCAATTTTTCTAATCAACTTCTGTTCTTTTTTTTTTTGTCTCTCAAGCATTTTCCTTTGGTACATTGGAAAAAAGGTTTCATTGGCAAAATCTCTCTATAAGCTTTATTATCAGATGAATGAGTGGCAGAGTCCCCTTTGGTTTCATGGCTTACTTTTTGCTGGACAATTTTTTTCGGTTTCCTGCCTGTTCAACATCAAAAAATTACCGTGGTCCTCCAGGTAAAATATTCCAAAGAAAGCTGGATACAGCAGCTTGAATCTCACACCTGTCTCTCAACTTTACCTGATTGCTGGGATAAATTTGCTTCTCTTCTGCCTGGTGTATAGTGAATAATCACTTTCCACAAACCTCTGCTGTCTCCAATTTTTAATATTTTGTCCTTCTGCCACAGTTTTGTCAATATCAACTCTTTCTGCTGGTATGATTGCATCTTTACTAGTACAGGTCTTGGCTGCTTTTTCTTGGCCATGTTTGGAGCACACACACAATGTGCCCTTTCGATTAACAAATCCTGCTGTGGAATACCAGTCCAGTTGCTTATTTGTGCTTTTATTAAATGTTCTTTCCAGTTTATCTGGTACAGCAGAAAATATCAGGTTTTGCCTGTGTGCTGCCCTCTAACTCTACCATTCTTTGAAACATCTCTTCTTGAACAGTTTCACACTCAGCCAGCTTTTTCTTCATTCCTACCTCTGATTTTTTGCAGTTTATCAGTTCATCTGAATAGCTGTTTAAAGCTTCTTCCATTTTTGCATCCTTTTATTATTGGAATTGATGAATTAATATATTCCTTCAGTGTTTATTTTATTTTTATCAACTCTGAGCACATTTGATGTATTTTTTCTCTAGATTGCTGGATCTATGTCTTGTATCTAAGCTGAAGCTTGAAATGCTCTATGTTGAACAGCTGAGGATTTTTCCCAGTCAGTGTTTTCTCTTTACATTTTCTGATTTAATTTCTTTCATGCTTTCTAAGTTTCTTCTTTGCTGACATCTAGGCAGTACACTTACTAGCAAGTAACTTAATTTACTAATGCTTGCAGAGTTTCTGGCCCTTATCTCTTAGTTTCTTTTTTCACACATGGAGAGTTGAAATCAAGGTGTTGATCAGTTTGTAGCCATCTTGGAAGTCCCTATTTTTGGGTTTTGTTGAACATAGAAGCTGAGAGGTATGCCCCCCTACTAATCTACTTATACAGCCAGGAGTTGTGGCCCTCAGAAGTTCTGATGGTCTAGATACATTTTATGCCTCATTGGTTTTGTTTATGTATGTGCTCACCGATATTATTTTTTCACACACACACACACACACACACACGTGCGCACACATACCCCCCCCCCCCCCCCACACACACACACAAACACAAAACACAAAACACACATATACTGTCAATGCTCTTGAAATGCCAGGTCTATCACAAAATATAGAAAGGTATACCATACTGTCAACTGTCCCTGATTTTGCCTTATATTTGTGTTCTGTTTCTTGTAGAATGTGTGGTTTTGTGCAAACTGTTGAAAACTTGCAGTCACTAAATGTTGCAGACATTTGAGATTTAGATTTCACATCCTTCAGAAAATACATTTTAATACAAATACTGACGTTTTAAGAAATTTTACAAACCTCTTAGAACAATATTTAAAATGTGTCCTTGTTTTTGGGCCTTTGTCTTTCATTATTTTTTGGCTTTGTTCTTCATTCTTGAGCTACAATGTTGAGAATTATTATACACATGCACACACACACACACACACACACACACACACACACACACACACACACACACACACACACACACACACACACACATTCCAATTTGAATCTCATATATTTAATTATAAATGTATAAATCAATAAATACTCATAGCTTTCCTGACCTGTCTTATCACTAAAAATAATAATAAAGAGGGTCTTACCTTTCCTTGAAATATGCTGAAGCACATGTAATTGTCTTTCATTTTGCTTCATATTTTGTCCAGCTCTTGTAAAATGTTTGATTTTCTGATAAACAATTGAGGATTATAGTCATTCACTCCAAACAACTGAAGACAGATGGTCAGATAAAGGCGGGAACAACACCAAACAGTAAAATGTAAAAGAAAAACTGGAGCTCTGGACACCATGGCTTAAAACTTTAATGAGCTTCAGTAAAAAAGGTAAGACCTTTTGCGGAAAACAAACCTGCTTCTTCAGACCATATAAAAAGTTAAACAAACCACTCACATATCTATATAAAAAATTCAAAAAGACATTCTCCAATGAAAACAATCTTCCAATCTAAAAACACAGCCCGCTGGAGCAAGGAACTGGCCAGTAAAGGTGAGCTGTATCAACACACCCCTTTAAATCATGAATATTAAAACAGTGACATGGAAAAATATCAAAGTCAAAGGGATATAATATACATATTAAAATATCTTATCAAAGGGATAATATTTAAGCCTTTGTTCAAAACTGAAATCTGTTCATCAGTCATTTCAAAGGAAGAAATATTAAAAACTAACCCACTTGATTTTGTAGCATGCTGCAAGTTGCTATCCCCAATGTTCTCCCTAGATGGTCGAGCCGCTGCACACACCCCTTCCTCACTCAACTCTTCGAGCGCCCTCTCCTGTATCCCTAGCAGGGCTTCTGACTTGACTGATATACTGGTAGACTTGAAATTGTTTGCACAAAATGTCTCTCTTTCCTTACTGTATCCACAATCGGACGATAGTGATTTTGATATTTTTAGTAAACCCAGTACTTTTAATCCTGTGATACATCCTCAGTTGAAGGCTCTTATAGGGTTGTGTGAGAATGAGATTCAAGAGTGTTTAACAGTTGGATACAAACATTCTTATTATAATTTGATTTCAGAGCAACAAAAAGCTTTGATGAGCTACGTTCAACTCCCCACCTTGTTATACATCCGTATGATAAAGGGGGGGGGTGGTTGTGATGGACAAGGAATTTTATTTAAACAGCATGTTTGAAATGTCTGACAGTGTCACATATTTGCAAATTAACAAGGGTTTTGTTACAAGTGTTATTGATAGAGTACATTTTTAGTATATGATTTGTATATAGACGGCTCTATTGAACAAGAATTGTTTGAATATTTTACAGTGAAATATCCTATGACCCCAATTTCATATGGACTTTCTAAGGTCCACAAAGATGTCCATAAACCACCCATGCATCCCAGTTGTGTCCATCGGGGGATGGGTTACAGAGCCATTTTTGATGTTTGCTGAAACAATTTTAAGGAAAGTGTTGGACAATATTGATAGTGCACTTAAAGATACTAAGAATGTTTTGAATAATTTCTACCAGTGGTATTGATCATATATCCCAGGGATAATGATGTGTATTTAGTGACACTTGATGTGAGGTCTTTGTCACTGTTATTCCTAATGATTTAGGTTTTGAGAATGTGAGGCTATATTTAAGTGAGAACACTGATTTCACAGTTGGGAAGATAAATTTGATTTGTATTTTGATTGATTTGATTTTAGAAAACAATGTTTTTATATTTCATAATGAGTTTTTCCCCAAAGAGTTTGTGCAGCTATGGGCACAGCTTGTGCCAGTAGCTATTCCAACCTTATTTTAGCCCACTGGGAGTAAGTTAATGTTTTCAACAATAAACCTTATACACAGCATTTCACTTTTTACAGGAGATTTGTGGATGATGTGTTTTTTTATGGATTGGCAGTTTAGATGACTTGACTGCTTTTATTAAATTACCTTCACGGTACTAGGACATTTTTGATGTTCAGCCATCATGCTTCTGATAAATCTATAGAATTTATAGATTTGTGTATTAAACAGATGAAGGAGAAAGATTTAACACAGGGATTTATAGAAAACCATGCAGAAAAAAATGCTTTATTACATAAAACCAGTATGCACCCTGGTTATATGACTAGGAATGATCTTAAGGAACAATTTTTAAGAGCCATGTGACTCCATAATGACAATGTGGAGTTGCAAGTTACTTTGAGCAACATGAAGAAGGATTTGTTAGAACAGGGGTACACTGTAAGTGATGTAGACAAAAGTCTAGCAGAGGCATGGTCTGTTCGAGATACGGTGGGGAGACCATATTTTTCAGACTCAGTTGAAGAAGTAGCTGTGGTACCTAAACAGACGAGTAAACGTTTTAATAAGACTATGCTTCTCTTAACTTATTCCAGTAATATTAACATTACTTGTGAGGCTATTAAGAAATATTGGCCACTTTTATTGGTTAATTCAGATCTCAGGAGAGTTTTAGATGATAAACCATTGTTTTTATTTAGAAATAACTTGTCGGTAAAGCGACAGTTGTGTTATAAGAATTTTGAATAGATTCCTTTTGATGTATCAGATAGATGTGGGACATTTCGGTGTAGACTATCCAAGGCTTGTCAATATATGTGGAGTTGTACCTCTCTGGTGCACTCACAAACTGAGCAAGAAATTAGTTTTAATTTTTATGCCGATTGTAAGACCAAGAATTTAATGTAGTATATGAAATGCACGACATGTGAAGCTTTCTACAGTAGGAAGACCAATAGAATGTTTAAAGAAAGGATTCTGGAACACATGGGGAACATACGTCATCAGACGAGCACGAGTGCATTAGTTCAACATGTTATAGAGAACGGGAGCAGGTACAGTTTTAAGTTTCGTGTATTAGAATTAGCGTCTGAAAATTTGAGGCGTGGGGACTTTAAGAATATCAATGAAAAGAAAGAAATGAAATGGATACTTTTTTGAAAGGAAATGTATTTCCAGGGCTGAATGAACATGTGTCTTTCAAGCCGGTTCTTAACTCTGTGCCCCTTAAACATTAATGAAGTGTCAGAGAGGTGTGTACCTTTTTCATGATACTATTGGTTCTGATAAGTTTTTCATGTCACTGTTTTAATATTCATGTTTTAAAGGGGTGTGTTGATACAACACATCTTTACTGTCCAGTTCCTTGCTCCAGTGGGCTGTGTTTTTAGACTGGAAAATTGTTTTCATTGGAGAATGTTTTGAATTTTATATATATATGTGAGTGGTTTGTGTAACTTTTTATATGGTCTGAAGAAATGGGTTTGTTATCCATGAAGGAATTATTCAATAAAGAACTTTAGTGGTAAGACAACAGCAAATGTATCTTTCAGCTATTAACAGCACAAAGGCAAATTCCCCAGCCAGTCTGAAGAATAAACAAACTTTCCTTTTTACGAAATAAAGATGTACAGAAAACCTCAGTATGCATTCTTTAAAATTTCTGTGCTTCTCTGCATTGATGCTTTCTGATAGGATACTTTGCCAATCAATCAGGTAACTCAGTCAATCAGCAGCAGGGGGAGGTGGTGGCAAGCAGGTAGCAGGTTCATTAATGCACTGACATAATGAACTGACATTATTTTCACGAAGGGGAAAAAAAAACTTTAAAGGGTGCTTCAAAATCCAGATCACTTGCTTGCATACCAGAAAAACGGATGATGATCTCCATTTTTGGATAATCCAGAAAAAATGTTTAGGTTGCAAGCTTACTGAAGTCTTCTGAGTTATCATGAACTCTTGTTCCCCTGATGTGTGGTAGCAAACCCCACCCACAACCACACAATTGATGACTTGCATGAATATTACATGTTGACCTGCTGAGAAACCTCATCAATGTTCATTACTTTGCAACTGAAACCAAAGTATTGAGATTTATAAAATTAATATTGAATTAATACAAATGCACTTCTATAACACCTTGAATTTATACAAATGTACCTAAACACCACCTTGAAGAAAATCATCTAAAAAGGTGACTGCATTGACAGAGTAGCTCCAGAAACTGCCATTTCCCAAAAGGCTGAACTATACAACAAAAACACTAAAAAAACTTTACTCCCCCCAAAAAAAAAGAAAAAAAAAACTTTCCATGTATTACTGTTCATTTAATTGAAAAGTTACAAAAGATATGTTATAGAAGCAAGCACAGATTGTTGAACAGTCCTGAGCAATGTGAATATGTAGGCGCAAGTGGTTATTTGACAATCTTACTGTGAAAGGCATTTTCATTGTAAATGTGAAACATTATATTTTTTTAAACTGTAGACCTTAAAAAGTATCAGCATAATGTACTTTTTAATACACAATGGGTTGTAAATGTGCATAATGCCAATATGTTTCATAATTGTCATGGCTGTGTAGCAGGTAATCAGTGACTGGGGAAAAAAATCCTGACTTTTGGAAGTACTATGTTACTGAATTACATTTTTTATGTGATGTTCTGTTGATTTGGTAGTAAATCTTTTTTTATATGTAAGAGTTTTCACATGTCGGGGCGCTCACTTGCATGAGTGTTGATCAAAGCAACATACGCATGATGTCATCAGTAAATCTGCATGTCTGTCAATCATGTGTCATTTGCATATGGCATTATACCCATTTCACATGTCAGTTAAGGTAGCCATGACCACAAATAAGCAGGCCTGCCTTTGGTGGGGTACAAGCATTGATTAAAAACATAATTTGTAGCAATGATAAATGCATAGCCGTTGTTGGGGTGGTCTCATTAGGTCCATGCAATTACAAGAACAACATTCTGGACACTGGTTATTTCACATGTCATGTCAATCTAGCCATGCCTACACATGCAGTCCCGCCAAGGGGATTACAAGAATTAATTATAACCTTAAATTATAGTAATGACAAATGCATCTCTATTTTTGGGATGGTCCCATTGGGTCCATGTGATTGCAAAAGCAACAATGTGTTGCTATTCTTAAGGTGAAAATGAAGAAAGAGACGATTGTTTAGCTTTATCTTTTGCATGCAGGCCTGGATGTTCAAAATATTGTACGCTGTCTGATGACTGCATGTAGGAGACTTTGGATGCTTCGGGTTGAAGAACACTTGAGGACAAGGTTGTCCTGAAGGCTGTAAAGGGACATGTAGACGAGATGTATTGGTGAAGGTGGGCTTTGCTCCCAAGTACACTTAGAATATATTGGTAGCTTGCATAACTGATTGTGGGCAGGAGTTTGCCTGTGATGGAGGGTTTTGCTGATTGTGTCACTGTTGCTTTTATGTATAATTGTGTTTTGGGGTCTGGGGATGTAGAATACTGTGCACTGTGCATATTTCATAGTGCCTCATACGATTCATAGCTTCTTCTTCTTATCCCACGATTTTGGACTTTCTGCTGTACTGGTGGTAAGTACTTTAAATTATGCCACAGTTTTTTAAACCTAGAAGTCTAAGTGCAAAACCAACACAATAAAAATAAATGTTCATACATCTAGTATGCCCAGTGTGTATGTAATCAGTATTCAGAGTCCAGGGAAGACTTCAGCTGATTAGAAGATATTTAATTGTAAATCTGTGTCTTCTGTCTTTTGGCTACTAGATATTGTGTAGCAGGTAATCAGTGTGTTGGCTTGGTTCTTCTACTTTGCAATAGCTGTCTCTCTGATAACTACTGTCCAGAAACTTTTTAAACAAATGTACACAGTTAAACAAACAAAACTAATTCATACAGTTTGAAAGGAAAGTTAGAGAAGCAGTTGTAGTTTTGACAGATGTTGTAAAGTGTGCAATGCTTTCATGGTTGCAAACAGCGTTTCAGTACAGTTGCCTCTGAAAGTGTTTTTTTTTCTCTTTGTCTAAGCAGAAGCAGTTGTTACATTCTACTTTTTTCCTATTTCTTGGTTTGTCTGCACGATTCCTAGCAGAATGATTATTTGAAATTGTGATAATAAAATTCTATAAGGTGAAAATGTTGAGTGATCCTGTACTCTTGAGCCTGATCTGGTGGAAGTTCTGGGGTCAGTTTTGGCTCAATAGCTTTCTCGATTCTTTGATATATCTTTTGTAAAGGAGAGTTGGCTCCTCCTGATGAGCCGTTGTGGTTAATTTATTTTTGGATATTAATGCAAACATTACTATGTTTTCATTTGAAATGCAGGATTATAGGAATCTTAAGTGTGTGAAATTCAAAATGATGTCTGTGGGCAGAGCTATGGGTGCAAAATGCACGGTGACATTTAGGTCTGATTTATCAAAGGGGACTTGTCACAGGGCACCCTTAAACTGTAGTTTTGTTACCTTCTTCTCTCCTAACTTCATTTGGAGCTCTGAATCTTGATGACTGACTGGGGCGGGGAATGTGAAATTGAACAGTGGTCCCACACTCTCCTTTTCTGATAGGTAGGTTTTTAATAGCAGAGAAGAGCCATGTGACCCAAGTCTACTTACTTTGATTTCGATAAACTATAAGTTCTTGCTATTTACGTTTGTGCTACTTTTCCTGTCAATGACACAACACCACCACCAACGCCCTCATGTTTTCACTTTGTTATCTTTCCTTCTGTTTCCAAAAGCAGTTCGGTCATAAAACACCTTTTTTGGGAAGTTATGTTTTCTCTTGTCTTCATTATTCTCTCTTTCATCAGGTCGATAAATCGTGTTGAAGATGATAGGCGCATCAGGTCGATAAATCGTGTTGAAGATGATAGGCGGTGATTGCAGAAATATAGATAGCTACATGTACTTCATTTTAGGATGAGCTGAAGGGGTAAAAGAGAGAAGTGTATGTATTACTACTCAGTTCTGTAGTATATCTGCTCTCCCCATAGCTGCTAACAGAAGTTTGCAGGTGGTGGTGGTGGTAGGGGGTAAAGTGGGTTTATCTATCCTCTCAGTACTGCACTTTAAGATTTCTATGTTTGGAAAGAGCAATTATAAACATGTTGGAGTTTTTGGCAGAAGCAACTTATGCTGGTGATTGTACAAAGATGAGGCATGCAGTTTTCCTTAATTAAGCAGCCTAAAATGTATTTAATTTTTTCTTTTTATTAAATACCATATTTTTTTAGGTTCTGCCAAGGCAGTGTGATGATACCTATTTATTCTTTTTTAATGCATATCATAAACTTTACCATTGTAGGTGTGATTGGCTCAGTGCTTATGCCCAGCCAGCACCTGCCATTGATGTACGATTGTCTGCACAAGCTAGTAGTACTTCTTAGAGACTCCTCTCTTCATAAATGTTTTTCTTGCTTTGTTTGAAAAGCAGTAGCTTTTCATACCAATCAGTTATGTTTTGCTTTTTTAGGTGATGTTCTGATGATTTGCTGGTGAATCTTTTTATATGTCAAGGTTTTCATATGTCGGAGCACTCATTTGCACATCTGTCAGTCAAAGCAATATATGAGTTATGTTATCAGCAAATCTGCATGTTTGTCAGTCATACATCATTTGTATATTACACCACTCCTATTTCATTTGTCAATCAAGCTGGCCACTCCCACATATGTGCAGTCTCGTGGGAGGGGGGGTTACAAGGATTGATCTTTGTGACTATAGGAGGTACTGCCAGCTATGCACTGAGAAGCTGGACAATGGATGTGTAACATATGCCAACACAGCTAGCTGGAATTTAGTAAAGCATTATATGTTATTTGAAAATCAAACTTGATTTGCATAGATGCTTGTGTTGAAAATGTATTTGTAAAGTTGGTTGTGTTAAAAATGCATCAACAGTGTGCCCTGTTGGAAAGAAAAGAAATGTACATGTATTATTGTAACCAAATTAAATGTATATGTTTTAACAGAGGATAAAAAGAAGAGGCTAATCACAATCCAGCTGCAGCAAACTTTGAAAAATAATTGAAATTAAATTATGCCATAAAGATTGTATGTCACAGTTTTGGTTGCAGCCAGAGACAAAATGTTTGGGAAACCAAGTATTAGGTAGTCTTCTTTATTGTCTCTAGCATGGAACTAACTACTACTTTGGAAGGGTAGAGGCTTGAAATTGTTTTATGACTTCCAAGAGTTGCAGCAGATCTGAGCAAAGCTCTATCTGTGTGTATGGTAACACATAGGTGCTAAAATCCTGGCAGCTTCTAGTGTTGGTGATAGTGTGGGAAACAGAGTCAGATGACCAGATGTGATGTCATTCTGTAAGTTATCCCAGAAATAATATTTAGATATTATACTGAGAAGTCTCTCAGTCAGACTGGGCCCTCTGTTTTGGAAACCTGACATAGAAGTGTCCCTCACCTACTTCATCTTGCCATGTTCTAGTAAGTGAAACAAGGAATAGTAACTCTTTAGATTAGTCAGGAAAATATAGTGAGATTAGTCAAGTACTGTTTTTCTGTAACTGTGAATCTGTTCGTATGTTTTATTTTAATACTTCCTGTGATTGAAACTCTGGTATTTACTGTAAATAGATATTTTATATGTTCATGTTCTTTTCTTATTTATTATTAAATATATTTAAAATTTTCATTGTGGTTGGTCCTTTTAAAATATATTTAAGCTTTGAGAACATTTGCATATTTTATTTGATGATAACTCTGGCCACTCCTGAAACCCGTGCTGTTGGTCAAACTACCATGTGCATTCGTATTAATTGTACACAGTATAACTGGATACCCTTTTAAGGGCTTTATAGTAACTGACTGGTGGCAGTGAATCTACCTTATAGTTTGGGCAAAGTTGGTAGAGCAGATAATCTGTGCCAGCCTTTCCCATGTGTGTGTGTGTGTGTGTGTGTGTGTGTGTGTGTGTGTGTGTGTGTGTGTGTGTGAGAGAGAGACAGCCTGTGCATGTGTGGCACATCTATCAAGTTTCAATTTGAAGACCAGGTGTAAAAGAGGGAAGCAACTTTGTCTAAGGAATCCAAACATCTGGATACATAATCTGCACAAATCAGCAAGTCATATAAACAACAAAAATGTGTATACCTAGGGTTCTGCAATAGGCAACCACTGGGGCCGGGCACTTTGTAAACATTTGAGGTGCAGTAAACATCCCAAAGAGTAATACAGAAAACTGATAATATATGACAGAAAAAGCAAATATCAACTAATCCTGTGGTCCAGAGGTGCAAGGTTTGATTCCCTCAGCATCCATTGGCTAACTGTGTAACTCTGAGCAAGTCACTTAACCAGATAGCACTCCTGGGCTGAGTGTGAAAAAGTTCCAAGGAGATCGGTGCTCAACCCCAGAAAATAAATACAAATAAATAAAAATAAATAACTAAATAAATTGGGAGCTGTGGGAATATGATGATAAGTGTCCTTGAGCTTTAGAATCGCCAGGAAACAGTGGTCTGGAAGCAACACTATGACTTACTGTAAGGTGAGAATTTTGAATTTTAGAACTTTTACAGAGGTGTTTAGAAAGGACAAATCTAGGTTGGGTCTCCAGGAGTGTTTTTTTTGTGGTACCAAGATTCTGGAGTAAAATCTTTTGCCTCTGTGTATCACAGGCACTGGTTCTATGACTCTTGGTTCTACTATGTGATGGTGGAAACAGCTCTGTCTGGTCTGGTGGGTGTGGGTAGATTCTGCTGAAAGGGTAAGGATTTGCTGTCCACTGCGAAATGTATCACTTCTCATTTGTCTAAGACTATTTACAGTCAAGCTGCAGGGTTGAGAGAGAGCCTGGAGGAAGAGAAGGAAGGGCAGGGGGTGTTCTGTGACTTAGCAGAGTCATTTTTTTGAAGGGGGATTCATCCTTTTTTGGAAAGGAACTCTTCTTTTTTGTGTTCAAAGAATTATCCTCCTGCCATTTCCTTTTGGATCCCTGACCTTTGACTGGCTGGGATTTTTGTTCTGCCCCTAGAAGGAAGACACCTTGTTTGGGGAGAACTTGGGTACATGAAACATCCCAAATATCCCCATAGTAATTTGCCTCTAATATTCCACTGTTTGAATTCAGAAATTAAAGGTGCATTCAAAATTCTGGCTTTTAAATCTTCGGAGAAGTTCTTATTACATAACCAAACATACCATCTTAAACAAACAGAAGAAGCAACATTTCTCAGGGTTGTATCTGCAGATTTAAGCACATCTCTCAAAACATGTTTTAAAACCTGAGTCGAATTAGAACCAATTTCAGTCATGTAATACTTTTGCTATCCAGGTAAGGCTGCAGCAAAACCATCTAAACTGTAGGCACATTTTAAATGAAATGTTCACATATAGCCTTGATAATTTAACATTCTAAAGTCTAGGGTACTAGAAAGAGTCATACTTTTGCCCTGAAGATCTAATCATTTTCTATCTTTATCAGGGGGAATTGGATTAGATGAAGCCGAGGACTTTTTATTTGAACAGCCAGCTGGTAAGATCGCAGCTAGGTTAGCAGTCAAATGAAAAAAGAAACCTGTCATATCCAACAAGATCCTATATTTTATCTGAGCCGTTTTAGGAACTGTTGGAATAGATACTGGTGTCCTGCAGGCAGCTTTATAAACATCTTCCAAGGCTGGTAAGAGAGTAAGGATGGGCACAAAACTGGGCATGTCATCCTGTACAAGGTCATATAGCTTTCCTGGCTCTGAGACAGTTCCCGAGTGCTTCCAAGCAAAAATATCACTAAATCTAGCAATCATCTGAGGAGAGGTGAACACTTGTTTGGACTTAAGCTCAGGTTCACCTGCCAAAGAATCAAAGTGACTGGACTCAGTGTCAACTAGGAAATCACCATTGTCCTCATCAGATTTGTCATTACTCTTTAAAAGAACAGAAAGGTCTCAGCCAAATGAGTACTAGAGCCATGTCTGCAAGGAAAAGCCATCAGCCTTCTAAGCAGCTATAATCTAATTATCAGCTGTATGATTTCTGTTTCTTGTGAAGTTCAGTACTAAATAAAATATCCGGGGTCAGATTATTATGTCTGGCAAGGAGGTCTCTTACCACAGACTACTCTTGTACCTAAAGGGTTTGGTTCTCCCATACCTGCACCAGATACTGGAACAGCCCTGGTGGATGTGTATAACTCTATTCTATGTTGGCTGGCAAAACTATACTGAAGGTAAGTGGTCTGCGGGCTGAACAGTCACCTCAACAGAATCACTAACCATAGGCTGAAGCATATTTTTATCACCAAAATTGTTTGAAATGTATTCATAGGTTCATAGTGTGTACTAGGCTAATGGCCCTGGAGCCTTTACAAGCCTAGCCCATAGGATTAACCTGGCATCATGCCACCCGACCTTAGTTCCTAGTGCCTCTGTCGAGTAGAGCCATTGGAGTGATCCAAGGGATGAATTTTCTATTTCCCATCCACTCATCAAGATTTCTCTTGAAGAGGGCCTGTGAGGCACTCTACTTGACGTGTATGGGAAGTCTATTCCAGAGCATGGGCAGTCTCTGGGTTATGAACCTGTCCCTCCAGCATGTTCTGTTGATTGTGGTAATGAGGTTGAGGTTTCTGGAGTATGTTCAGTGAAGGGATTTGGATTTCTTTATATGTAGCATTTCTAACAGAGCTGAGTCAGACATGACTTTGTAAGTCAAGCAGAGATCGCCTCTTAGTAGATTATATGAGACAGAGAATAGCTGGAGGTTTTTTAGTCTGTCTGTGTAGGACATGTGTTTAAGGCCTAGGATCCTCTTCATGAGGTACTTTTCTGGCCTTTCCAACTGTTGCATATGTCTAGTGAGGTACATGGTAAATGGGGCATTATACTCGATGACTGGCCTAATGAGGGAAGATTAGAGAGAGATCATGACCTCTTTCTTCCTGGATGCAAAACCCTTGGTAATGAGATGTACCACATAGAAGGACTTTCTGACCACAGTGGCAATGTGGTGGTCAAAGGAGAGGTTACTGTCAACCTGTGTTCCCAGATCTCTTATAATGCCTTCAGTGTTCAGTGGGCTCCCATTGGTGTGGTAATTAGTGGGAAGTTAGTTTTTTCCCAAAGGGGATGATGACACATTTTTTGGCATTAAGCTTAAGGCCATTATTTCGACACCAGTCATTGGTCTCAGTGAGGCCTTTCTGTAGAATGTCTGCATCACTTGGGGAGTTAATAATGGCTCCCAGCTTGTAGTCATCTATGAACCTGGTCAGCCAGCATCCCTCCTTGTTGGTCTGGATGTCTGAGAAGTAGATGCCAAACAGGAGAGGACCCAGGACCGATCCCTGTGGGACTCCACTCGTGACTGGTCAGCAGTCTGACTTGGAGTCCGCTACTTTCACACTGAATTCTTTTACAACTGATAGAAGTTAAAGAATTTACAGAACATAAAATCCAAACACAAAAGCAACCAATGTGCCAAACCAGTGTTAATAATTAGCTGCACACACTTTAACCTAATTAAACTGCCATAAGATAACATTTAATAGCAATTTAATTTATACTGTCTTGTCAAAGAGAGAAAAGTCTCTACATTACATTCAAGTAACTTCATTTGGAGTAAAATTGTGATCCACTCTTAAAACACACACAAAGCAGAGCCACACATATAGCAAATAATGTATAAATAATGAAAAATCCAAGCTCTGCAATATTTTTCTACTAAAATGTAAATAAATCAGAGTAACAACAGTAAAGCTAGGCCTCTTTAATAGCGCATATAATGAAAAGCATTTCTGAGAGAAATACTAAAAGTGTCCTCAGAAACAATAAAAATAAACATTTATCAAAGACAGAAGCCAAATAAACAGTGCTGCAAACATTGATATTCCCACAGGAATTTACTGTAAACACTGACAGAAATAAAATATTAAATTAAATATTTTCCATAAACATAAAATTAGAAAGAGAGTAATCTAGCAATAAAATTAGAGAAAGAGGTCCCCTAATTGGGGCTTATCTGAATAGTAAGTCAGGAAAAATCAACACTGGATTCTGTGGGGGGCTTATCTGAATAGTAAGCCAGAAAAATCAACACTGGATTCTGTGAAGAATCAGAGGTCTTTCCTCACTGGAAGGTAGAAAAAGCTGGAGCATTCATTTTGTTACAAGTGAAGGCTTCACTCTCAGGATAGGCTCACCAAATCAGCTGTCTTAGGAAAGGGGAGGGGGTCTGAGCTTTTGAAAGCTGGCCAGTACTGGGTTATCTTGGCAGATAACCCAAAATGCCACTGAGGCAGTAGGAATGATGAATATTAAATGTTAAATCAACTGCAGCATGGTAGGGCCAGGCACAAACAGAGAAATAATTTAATAGACAAATCACTGACTTCAGAATAAAACTAGAGCAAACATATAAAATACAAATCAAGAGTTTATAAAAAGAAAAACTGTGAACACAAATTTGGGTTTCAGCCTTCATACCCAGACCAATACTCCACACTGATCACTTACAAAGCTGAGTCTTTGGCCTAGCATCCCAGACCAATTTCACACTACTGTCTCTGTGTGAACCACAATGTCTTCTAGAACCTCTTTGCCATGGTAACACACACACACACACACACACACACACACACACACACACACACACACACACACACACACACACACACACACACACACACACACACACACACACACGCACGTCTGGCAGAATTCTCCAATTCACGACAGCATTATTCCTTGCAAGATAATACTGCCACCATTTTAGATATGGCTAGAGACCTAACAGCAGTTACCTGACAACTCTTGGTTTAAGTAAATATAAATTATAAAATTATATTTCACTGGTAGTATGCCGAAGTAATCTGGCTAATTAGGCAGATACCAAAACTTGCCAACCTCCGCTGATAAATAATGCTGTCTTTCCAAATATTAAATAAAAGTGCATAAATAAATAATGAATACAAGCCACAATATTGTAAAAGTGAGTAAATAAAACTGTACTTAAGCAGTAAGACAGTTCCAATATGCATTAAATATGCAGGGGTCAAGGCAATGCACAGAGAATATAAAAACATCAGTGCAAGACACAGACCCTGGGATTCATTAGCAATCGTTTAGGCTTTGTGTGAAGCTTACATGATTTAAGTGAGTTAGGGTGATAAGCAGAGATGCTCATTGAATATGCATGTTGCTCATCACACATATAAACACGTTTACATAGTCAACAGAAGTGTTGGCCTCCATGAAAAGGTGCAGGGAAACTCGAGCACACAATGGAAACAATGTAGCAAGCACACAATAGAAACAAAGTGGCTTTCCTTTGGCTGAACCTATTACGTGAGCAAGCATGAACAGCTTATACAAAGTAAAGGCAAGTTCATTAAAATAATTAAGATGCAATGCAAGTTACGTAAGGATAATGTACACAGAATAGAATGTTAATAGTGCTGAAATAAGTAAGGGAGGTACACAGGGAAAATGTGCTCAGATAATGCAATCAAATGTGCTAATGTCACAAAGAAACATTTGATGCATAAATACTTCCATACTGATGTAATAATAATTAATCCTGGTCATAATTCTTGACTCATGCACATAAATAAAAATGAACATGCTAACAAAGGATGTGAGTGGGACACAAAGCGGTAGTGTAACAAAGGAAAGTAAATGTGATATTTATTTTTATTTATTGGATGGGAGATTGGTGTAATGGTTAAGGTGCTTACCTTGGAAGCACAAGGTGCACAGTTTGAATCTCACATGGGGTAATTGGCTAGGCTTAAAATGGCCCATGAGGGCAGTTAGCCTAGTACTAAGCTATGAAGCTATGATTGCCTTGAATTATTTTATTTATTTATGACGTTTGTTAACTGGGTAATCTCCGACTGAACCAGGAGCCCATTTTCAGCAGAGACCCAAGAAGAAAAGCTCCAGAACAGTACAATACAAATACAATCATAGTGATTTATATAATAAAAGCAAAGTTGAAAAGCAAATTGAAACAAATAAGAGATTATACAAATATAGAGAAAAACATTTTGGTTTTATTAATGCTAATAACGTGCTGAGTTGAGATAACAGTTAGCAGAGACAGTGGATACAGTAGGTACTATTCTCATGGACTGCAGTTATTGATTACGACATGTATATCTTGGGAATGTTTGTGTGATAACTGACAGCACTGCTGTATTCTCCACTTCATCATGTATAAACAAGAAGAAGAAATGAACCATACAGCTGTTGTCTTGTACATCAGAAACAGACATATTTTTGCTATTGTTTAGGTTCATACGTAGGTACTAGGCTATCGGCCCAAGGGCCTTTGTAAGCCTAGCCAGCACAGTCCCCTGGCTTAAACCACCCAAGAAAGTTAATTTCTGGTGCCACTGTCGAGCAGTGCCACAGAAGTGATCCCCGGGGTGAATTTCCTATTTCCCATCCAGTCATCAAGATTTTTCTTGAAGAGTGCTAATGAGGAGCTTTGTTTGATATAGATAGGTAGTTTGTTCCAGAGTATGGGAAGTCTCTGGAACAGGAATCTGTCCCTCCGGCATGTTCTGTTTATTGTGGTGACAAGGTTTAGGTCCCTAGAGTGTGTAGCTCAGAGGGACTGGGATTTCTTTAGGTGTAGCATGTCCAACAGCTCTGGGTTTGACATAGCTTTATATGTTAGGCAGAGATCACCTCGGAGTAGGCGATATGCTATGGAGTAAAGCTGGAGTTTTTTGAGACGGTCAGTGTAAAGCATTTGTTTGAGGCCAGTAATCCTCTTTGTGAGGTACTTCTGTGGCCTTTCCAGCTGCTGCAGGTATCTTGTGAGGTACATTCCAAAAGGGGCGTTATACTCTATAATGGGTCTAATGAGAGTCGAGTAGAGGGGAACAATGACCTCTTTTTTCCTGGATGAGAACCCTTTTATGATGAGGTGTGCCATGTAGAAGGACATCCTGACTACTGTGGCGATGTGACTATCAAAGGAGAGACTACTGTCCACCTGGGTCCCAAGGTCTGTTATCACGCATTCAGTGTTAAGTAGATTGCTGCCTATGTGGTAGTTCATGAGTACAGAGTTTTTACCAAAGGAGATGACAATGCACTTTTTGGCACTGAGCTTGAGGCCATGGCTTTTGTTATATGCAACCATAGGAGGGGGGTTATATTATCTTGAAACATGTATTAGATGAGCATGTTTTGTATATTCATGTAAATCCAAAACAGTGATATAGTAACACTCAAAATACACAAGTAACAAATCGCAACACAGATCTGATGATATTTCATAAGTTCCAGGCCTCTGTTCATAAGTAGAGTGCATCTACTACATGGTTATACTGAGCATGCTCACAAGAAATTAATAACTGAAGTAAACAACACAGATATACAATAAAGGGTGCTAACATAGGCTCAGTCACACTTTATGATGATCTTACATCATGCCATACAGTAAGAAATGTTATGTAAGCCCTCATGACATATAAAGCTCTACAGTGTGAAGAAAGAATTTCAGTAAATGAATGTTTAGATGAAGACATGCAATACAGAGCATTATTATTTAAAAATAAGTAATATCTGTGCACAATCAATAATATACTTAACATTTGCATCTTAACAGATTTGAACACAGGCCAGGACAGATATCAGAAAGCTGCAAATCAACCTTTAACACCACAGAAATAGGCATACTGTTTGTATCGTGAAAACACCCTTGAAGTTCTTACAGCACTTTCCTATTCAATGGGTATTGATCCACTACCTTGGAGGGGGTGCCTTAAATATGGCCATCTGACTGTGCCTTAAATAATTTCTTTACCCAAAACACTCCTGTCTGACACAGTTATCTGACAGACAGAGGTTACCAGATTCAACCCCCTGCCTATCATAACACACACTGTAACAGAGCTGTGCATTGGCCACGTCTGCCACAGGATATAGCAATGGATCTTGGCACAAGTAAATGAAATTAATGTGTGAAGTAATAAAGGAGATTTGAGAATAATTTATACAATATTAATTTGTCAGAATGATGACAAGGAGATAACTATGTTACTGTTCACACAACTGTGAGCAGTGCAGTATCAGTGTTTACTGGTAACTATGTTACCATCCACACATCTGTGAGTAGTGCAGTATCAATGTTTATTGATAACTATGTTACTGTTCACACAACTGTCAGCAGTGCAGTACCAATGTTTACTGGTAACTATGTTACTGTACACACAACTGTGAGCAGCGCAGTATCAATGCTTACTGTAACTATGTTACTGTTCACACAACTGTGAGCAGTGCAGTATCAGTGTCTATTGGTAACTATGTTACTGTTCACACAACTGTGAGCAGTGCAGTATCAGTGTTTACTGGTAACTATGTTACCATTCACACAGCTGTGAGCAGTGCAGTATCAGTTTATTGGTAACGATGTTACTGTTCACACAACTGTTAGCAGTGCAGTATCAATGTTTACTGGTAACTATGTTACTGTTCACACAACTGTGAGCAGTGCAGTATCAATGTTTACTGGTAACTATGTTACTGTTCACACAACTGTGAGCAATGCAATATCAGTGTTTACTGTTAACTATGTTACTGTTTACACAACTGTGAGCAGTGCAGTATCAATGTTTATTGGTAACTATGTTACTGTTCACACAGCTGTGAGTAGTGCAGTATCAATGTTTACTGGTAACTATGTTACTATTCACATAACTGTGAGCAGTGCAGTATCAGTGTTTATTGGTAACTATGTTACTGTTCACACAGCAGTGAGCAGTGCAATATCAATGCTTACTGGTAACTATGTTACTGTTCACACAACTGTGAACAGTGCAATATTAGTGTTTATTGGTAACTATGTTACTGTTCACATAGCTGTAAGCAGTGCAGTATCAATGTTACTGGCAACTATGTTACTGTTCACACAACTGTGAGCAGTGCAATATCAGTGTTTATTGGTAACTATGTTACTGTTCACACAGCTGTGAGCAGTGCAGTATCAGTGTTTACTGGTGACTATGTTACTGTTCACACAACTGTGAGCAGTGCATTATCAGTGTTTATTGGTAACTATGTTACTGTTCACACAGCTGTGAGCAGTGCAATATCAATGCTTACTCGTAACTATGTTACTGTTCACACAACTATGAACAGTGCAATATCAGTGTTTATTGGTAACTATGTTACTGTTCACACAGCTGTAAGCAGTGCAGTATCAATGTTTACTGGCAACTATGTTACTGTTCACACAACTGTGAGCAGTGCAATATCAGTGTTTATTGGTAACTATGTTACTGTTCACACAGCTGTGAGCAGTGCAGTATCAGTGTTTACTGGTGACTATGTTACTGTTCACACAACTGTGAGCAGTGCATTATCAGTGTTTATTGGTAACTATGTTACTGTTCACACAACTGTGAGCAGTGCAGTATAAATGTTTACTGGTAACTATGTTACTGTTCACACAACTGTGAGCAGTGCAGTATTAATGTTTACTGCTAACTATGTTACTGTTCACACAACTGTGAGCAATGCAGTATTCAATGTTTTCTGGTAACTATGTTACTGTTCACACAACTGTGAGCAGTGCAGTATCAATGTTTACTGCTAACTATGTTACTGTTTACACAACTGTGAGCAATGCAGTATTCAATGTTTTCTGGTAACTATGTTACTGTTCACACAACTATGAGCAGTGCAGTATCAATGTTTATTGGTGACTATGTTACTGTTCACACAATTGTGAGCAGTGCAGTATCAATGTTTACTGGTAACTATGTTACCATCCACACATCTGTGAGCAGTGCAGTATCAATGTTTACTGGTAACTATGTTACTGTTCACACAATCGTGAGCAGTGCAGTATCAATGTTTACTGGTAACTATGTTACCATCCACACATCTGTGAGCAGTGCAGTATCAATGTTTACTGGTAGCTATGTTACTGTTTATACAACTGTGAGCAGTGCAATATCAATGTTTACTGGTAACTATGTTACTCTTCACACAACTGTTAGCAGTGCAGTATCAATGTTTACTGGTAACTATGTTACTGTTCACACAACTGTTAGCAGTGCAGTATCAATGTTTACTGGTAGCTATGTCACTGTTGACACAACTGTTAGCAGTGCAGTATCAGTGTATTGGTAACTATGTTACTGTTCACACAACTGTGAGCAGTGCAGTACCAATGTTTACTGGTAACCATGTTACTGTTCACACAACTGTTAGCAGTGCAGTATCAATGTTTACTGGTAGCTATGTCACTGTTGACACAACTGTTAGCAGTGCAGTATCAGTGTATTGGTAACTATGTTACTGTTCACACAACTGTGAGCAGTGCAGTACCAATGTTTACTGGTAACTATGCTATTGTTCACACAACTGTGAGCAGTGCGGTATCAATGTTTACTGGTAACTATGTTACTGTTGACACAACTGTGAGCAGTGCAGTATCAATGTTTACTGGTAACTATGCTATTCACACAACTGTGAGCAGTGCAGTATCAATGTTTACTGGTAACTATGTTACTGTTGACACAACTGTGAGCAGTGCAGTATCAATGTTTACTGGTAACTATGCTATTGTTCACACAACTGTGAGCAGTGCGGTATCAGTGTTTACTGGTAACTATGCTATTGTTCACACAACTGTGAGCAGTGCGGTATCAGTGTTTACTGGTAACTATGTTATTGTTCACACAACTGTGAGCAGTGCAGTATCAATGTTTACTGGTAACTATGCTATTCACACAACTGTGAGCAGTGCAGTATCAATGTTTACTGGTAACTATGTTACTGTTGACACAACTGTGAGCAGTGCAGTATCAATGTTTACTGGTAACTATGCTATTGTTCACACAACTGTGAGCAGTGCGGTATCAGTGTTTACTGGTAACTATGCTATTGTTCACACAACTGTGAGCAGTGCGGTATCAGTGTTTACTGGTAACTATGTTATTGTTCACACAACTGTGAGCAGTGCAGTATCAATGTTTACTGGTAACTATGCTATTCACACAACTGTGAGCAGTGCAGTATCAATGTTTACTGGTAACTATGTTACTGTTGACACAACTGTGAGCAGTGCAGTATCAATGTTTACTGGTAACTATGCTATTGTTCACACAACTGTGAGCAGTGCGGTATCAGTGTTTACTGGTAACTATGCTATTGTTCACACAACTGTGAGCAGTGCAGTATCAGTGTTTACTGGTAACTATGCTATTGTTCACACAACTGTGAGCAGTGCAATATCAGAGTTTACTGGTAACTATGTTACTGTTCACACAACTGTGAGCAGTGCGGTATCAGTGTTTACTGGTAACTATGCTATTGTTCACACAACTGTGAGCAGTGCAGTATCAGTGTTTCTTGGCCAAGGAAGCTGTCCCTGCTGTTTTGTAAAGGCACTGTCCTAGAATTGAACCACACTATATCTGTGCAGGTATGCTATACAAGTCATTACTCAATGCATCTGCCACAGGAGCATTCACACCACAATATTCACAGAACAGCTGTTTCACTGGCAATAAATTACAAAATTAATTTATATTTTTTGTCCAGTGTGTAAACCTGATAATAATAATAATGATGCAGAGTTGTTTGTGTAATGCCAGTAGTTGTTTGTGTAATGTCAGTAGTTGTTTGTGTAATGTCAGTGCATTCATATAATGTCTCTCTTTGGTGGGTGGAATTGAGCAGCAAGCTATGTCAGCCCACCAACTAATGACATGAGTATGAATCCCACGCGCCACAGTGGAAGTTTTAACACTGCTTTGAGACGTCACCTGTGCGATATCATTACATCATATGATTGTGTTGCAAGCAATTTTTATCATATGAAAGGGATAGGGAAACTTTCCCCCAGAGTAATTGTACACATTACAAGAGTGGTGGATGTCATTAATGCATCACACAGTGCTTACAGTCAGTCAATTTGAACTTCTGACTATGAGATGCCAGCAGTTACATAATACTGTAAAGAATGAATCTGTGACATCATGTTGTTGCTGCAAGGGATATGTGTGCCTGGAATTTCTTTAAAAGACTGTTACTATTTATTTATTTGACGTTTGTTTACCGGGGAGGTCCGACTGGACTAAGTAGCCCATTTTCAGCGGAGGCCTGGGGAGAAAAGTTCCAGGTACAAGTTAACAAGTACATTATTTACAAAGTAATACAAGTGCATCTTATGGAATTTACAGAAAACAAAATTCTGAATACAGTACAACAAGTAGAAGTGGGTCATTACAATGGAGATCCAAGAAGGAAAGTCTCAAAAAAAAACATTTTGACATGAGAATATAGTAGCAAGGTAAGCAACTAGAGCTTACCTTAACTTAGAGCTTATATTATGTCATAATATTTAATATACAAAAATATATAGTATATCTATTGTTAAATAGGCATTTGCACAGTGTGCTAGGAATAGCAGGAAGAGTGTAGTGGGGAAATCTAGGAGGGGATTCTAAGAGGAGTTTGGGAGGAGAAAGTGGGAAAGCTTAAGAGATCTTTTTGTCCAGTGTGTAAATGGGATTGCAGTGAGTGACTGCGGATATGACATAAGCGAGACATTAGGGAGTGATGATATATATATATATATATATATATATATGTATGTGTATGTAACTATATGTCTATTTGTCACACAACATTGCCTGATGCTAGGAATACCCAAACATACATAAAGTGTAATGCAGTTGTCAGTGTGGTGGTAAAATGCCAATCATGCACAATGTTTGGATAATCATGGACTCAATGACATGCCTTACTTAGGCAATAACACAGAACGTTGTTTCATTTTTGTCACACCTCAGGAAAATCCTTAGTTGTTCTGTTAGGACAGTCAAATGTCATCAAATGGCAAAATCAGTATCAATTAAACATTTGTCTGTGAAAAATGAGTAGCTGTTCGTGTAATAGGAATGCACAGCTATACACATACACAGCAAATCACTAGGTGACAACATTGTTATCTACATGCACATTCACAATCATACCGAGGCAACTAAGTCTAAGAAGTGATGGCTGGATTTGAACTGACTACCTAAGATCACAAGTTACAGAACATTGCCTGAATCACATGCACCACACAAGATGTTGGTTTACAATTGTGACAGTGCGCATTTGAGTTGGTGGCATCACCTTTGTTTAATAGAGTGATGTTTCTACTTAAAATGAAATAATGTGGTTGAAGAGCACAGTAACACTACGTAGTTAGACATCCTATATGCACTAGAAGCCACATGCACATTAACCAGTCATTGCTGGATTCAAACCACCTACCTATTTATTTACACAGTTTAGAGAGCAGAGTATCAATAGCCATCACCACAGGATAAGTCATACATCTGTGAGGTAGTTCATTTTTGAAAGCATGATATAATAATTGTGTTTCTAAAACTGGGTATTTCCTGGGGATCCTAGAAATGAATAGAGTAGCCCATTGCCAGTGAAAATATGTCTCCTAAGTGGAAATTTTCATAATGAGTGTTGTCAAAGAGACAGTTGTACATGACAGTACATACAGTCACACTACTTAAGCAATGCTGGATTCGAACCTCCTATCAATCTAATTACACAATCTAGACAACACAGCATTTACTGCAAGCACCACAGAAGAAGGCTGTTTTTTTTATAGTGAGAGAATGTACTTATGAAAGGATGACCTCATCAGTGTGCTGCAGAGAAGATGATTGTGGTAAAAGTGGGATATACATATATATATATATATATATATATATATATATATATATATATATGTATATATATATATATATATATATATATATATATATATATATACATATATATATATATATATATATATATATATATATATATATATATATATATATATATATATATATATATATATATATATATATATATATATATATATATACATGTATATATATATATATATATATATGGGTCTGGGACTATTCACTGAAAGCTCAATTCACTGAAAACACAATTCACTGAAACACATTTCAATGAAAATTATATATGTGACTCTGTCATTGTCCATGCTGGTGTGAATGACCTGAGACGTACCTCCCTGGACTACATGAAAAGAGACATGGAGGAACTCTCCAATCTTGTAGCCCAGGCAGGCATGATCCTAGCCCTGAGTAGCATCCTGCCATCACCCAGAATGATACCACAGTACAAGGATAAAATGATTGACTTCAACGATTGGCTAAGCTTCTGGTGTCATTCTAAGGGGATCCAGTAATTGTCTGCCTGGGATGACATGATCAACAGACCACGATGCTTTGCCAGAGATGGCCTGCACCTGTCGCCCTTGGGATTCCGGATATTGGCTAAGGCTCTTGCCACCCCTATAGTGCCTTTTTTAGGCAGGGTTCAAATGACAAAATCTGATGGTTGTTGTTGTTTGTCTTTCTGCTTTTCCCGGTAAGGGGTTGCCAGAGTGGAACTCCGGTCCGCTAATGATTGGCAGTAGATTTGTATGAAACGCCGAGGTGCCAGCTCACCGCTCAACCTTCAATGAAGGCATGCCCATTTATGCACGTATGTCTTTCGAATGCTATCCAACCACGGGGAGGACATGCAAACTCCACACAGAAGGCACTCCCAAGCCCAACCGAGAATCGAATGGAAGGACCTCTTTCTGTGAGGTAACAACGCTACCGCCGTACCACCGCGGCATCACAAAATCTGATGGTAATGCTACTCAATGCTAGAAGTCTAAATCTCAAAATGCTCTCACTTATGGCACTCCTTAAAAGGGAGAACATTGACATCTGTGCAGTGACAGAGACCTGGTTCAAGGCTCCAGAGACCACCCATGCTTTACCAGGCTATAATTCATACCACACCTTTCAGCCACCTAGCCTGGACCGAAACACTAAAGACTGAGGCGTGTCCATATTTATTAAGGATATCCACACCTCCAGGCTAGTTGCTCAGCATAATGCATCAGAGATTATCCAAGTGCAACTAACTGTGGGCAAGACTGCAATCCAAATTGTAACTTGCTACAGATCCCCCACCATGCCCCAAGATTCCCACTCCTAATTTCTTGATACATTGGAAAATATCAGGGTACAACCCAACACCCTAATAGTGGGCAATTTCACCTACCCCACCATTAACTGTGAAAACTACTCATGTACCAACTCTTTTGCTCAATGTTTTCTGGAAGTCATATATTCCAGCACCTGGGATCAACTTATCCACACCCCTACCAGGGGCAGCAATATCACAGACCTGGTCATTACCAACATGGGTTGTTAGTCAGATCCGACCACAAGCTAATCACCCTAGAAATCCACATCCTGCCCCCACGCCCCCTTAGGGAAACCACCATAAACAAATTCTCCAAAGCCAACTTCATGCTTCTTAAGACAGAAGTGTCAAACGTCATGACACCCATGCAGACGGACAATAGAGGTTCGACTGCTGAATCCTACACAAATCCACTTTATAAGCACTTACAAAAGTGCATGGATCGTGCTATCCCTAACAGAACCAAGATGCTATCCTCCAAAAAAAAGGAAGCCAATCTGGTGGCCCCCTGCCATAAACGAACTCTACAACAGAATAAAGAAACGGTTGCAAAAAAGAGTAAAATCCCATGATTGGAGGAACTCCCTGGTCAGTCTCAGTAAAAAGCTGAGATCCCTCATAAAATCCTCCAAAGCTAGTTACAAAAACAAAATCACCATTGATTCTAAAGGCAACCACAAAGCATTCTATAGCTATGTCAAAAATTTCAATGGCAACACTCAGATCTGCTCTGAGTTACAGCACAATGGCATTAAATATACAGAACCAACTAATATTGCCAACATCCTGGCACAGAGCTTCAGTGCTAACTTTACCCCCTCTCGCCCCCTAAAGGGCCCATCTCTATACTGGAAGAATGCATAGTTCCTGTAATCATGGCTGCACAGGTAAAAACCACACTCTGCAAAGCCAAGAACACAGCATCCATGGGACCTGACAACATCCCAGGCTGTGTTCTACATGGAATACAGAATGAACTGGCACCCCACCTAAGCACCATTTTCAATCATAGCCTCACCTCAGGCTTGTGCCCACTGAATGGTGCACAGCAACGGTTATTCCACTCCACAAAGGGGGAGCCACCATGGACCCTGGGAACTGCCAGGGAATATATCATCATGGAACTTATAAACAAAGACATTGGTAATCTCCAAACTCTGGACCCCACCCAGTTCAGGTTTGTAAAAGGCAGATCATGTCTCCTAAGCCAGATAGACTTCTTTGAAGCAGTCAGCAAAGCCTTAAATGAGGGTAAGGTATTTCACACAGCCTATCTAGATCTCGCCAAGGCTTTTGACACCATCCCCCACATTAGAATCATAGATAAACTCACTAAACTAGGTATAAATCCCTATGTCACAAGATGGGTTGCTAGCTGACTCACTGACAGAATCCACACTGTGAAAGTAGCAGACTCCAAATCTGACTTCAGACCAGTGACAAGTGGCGTACCACAGGGTTCAGTCCTGGGTCCTCTCCTGTTTGGTATCTACTTCTCTGAAGTACAGGCTAACACAGAAGGTCTTTGGATAATGAAGTTCACGTATTACTGCAAACTAGGAGCCATAATAAAAACTCCTAACGATGTGGACATCCTACAAAAGGGTCTCACTGAGACAGATGCCTGGTGTCAAAGTCATGGCCTCAAGCTCAATGCCAAAAAGTGCACTGCCATCCCCTTTGGTAAAAACTCTGTACCCATGAGCTACCACATAGGTGGTAGTCTACTTAACACTGAAAGTGTGATAAGAGACCTTGGGACACAGGTGGACAGTAGTCTCTCCTTTGATAATCACATTGCCACAGTAGTCAGGAAATCCTACGTGGCACACCTCATCACAAAAGGTTTCTCATCCAGGAAAAAAGAGGTCATTGTTCCCCCTCTACTCATCACTCATTAGACCCATTATAGAGTACAACGCCCCTTTTGGTATGTACCTCACAAGACATCTACAACAACTGGAAAGGCCGCAGAAATACCTCACAAAGAGGATTACCAGCCTCAAACAGATGCTCTACGCAGATCTTCTCAAAAAAAAAATCCAGCTTTACTCACTTGCATATCGCCTCCTAAGAGGCGATTTCTGACTAACATACAAAGCTATGTCAAACCCAGAGCTGTTGGACATGCTGCACTTAAAGAAATCCCAATCCCTCCAAGCAAGATGCTCTAGGGGCCTAAACCTTGTCACCACAATAAACAGAACATGCTGGAGAGATAGATTCCTGTCCCAGAGTCTTCCATACTCTGGAACAAACTACCTATCTATATCAAACAAAGCTCCTCATTAGCACTCTTCAAGAAAAATCTTGATGATTGGATGGAAAATAAGAAATTCACCCCAGGCAAAGGAAAATAATTTTCTTGGGTGGCGTTGAATGCCAGGGTACCTTTTTGAGTAGGCTTATATAGGCCCTAGGGCCAATAGCCTGGTACCTACCTATGATCCTATATATGTATATATACTTGAGCTGTTTGGTAAGCTTTTTTATACCCTACATTAACTTTATTACAAGCTGAGATAAGTACAAAATTGCAGTGTTATAAGATAGTACTGAATTTTATTTTTTCTGTTTGTTGTTTCATTGAATATTGTGTTATAATAGGACTGCATTTATCTGCTTATTTATTTACTTACTGGAAATTGTGAGTTATCTCTCTGTCTGCGGTTAGTTTTCTCACCCATCCTCCCTGTTCTTGTTGTGATATTAATCTTTTGGTGGCTTTGGAATTGACCGCCCCTCCTGTAAATTTGTGTTTGAACACTCCTCCTGGACCCATCTCATCTGCTCACTCAACAGAGTACAGTGAGATCATATTTTGATTTCAGACACTCCTACCATTCCCATCTGTTCAGCCCTATCCCAGGCCCATTTGTTTACTCACCCGAGTACAGTCAGGTCATATTTTGATTTCAGACACTCCTACCATTCCCATCTGTTCAGCCCTATCCCAGGCCCATTTGTTTACTCACCCGAGTACAGTGAGGTCATATTTTGATTTCAGACACTCCTACCATTCCCATCTGTTCAGCCCTATCCCAGGCCCATTTGTTTACTCACTCGAGTACAGTGAGATCATATTTTGATTTCAGACACTCCTACCATTCCCATCTGTTCAGCCCTATCCCAGGCCCATTTGTTTACTCACCCGAGTACAGTGAGATCATATTTTGATTTCAGACACTCCTACCATTCCCATCTGTTCAGCCCTATCCCAGGCCCATTTGTTTACTCACCCGAGTACAGTGAGATCATATTTTGATTTCAGACACTCCTACCATTCCCATCTGTTCAGCCCTATCCCAGGCCCATTTGTTTACTCACCCGAGTACAGTGAGATCATATTTTGATTTCAGACACTCCTGCCATTCCCATCTGTTCAGCCCTATCCCAGGCCCATTTGTTTACTCACCCGAGTACAGTGAGATCATATTTTGATTTCAGACACTCCTACCATTCCCATCTGTTCAGCCCTATCCCAGGCCCATTTGTTTACTCACCCGAGTACAGTGAGGTCATATTTTGATTTCAGACACTCCTACCATTCCCATCTGTTCAGCCCTGTCCCAGGCCCATTTGTTTACTCACCCGAGTACAGTGAGATCATATTTTGATTTCAGACACTCCTACCATTCCCATCTGTTCAGCCCTATCCCAGGCCCATTTGTTTACTCACCCGAGTGCAGTGAGGTCATATTTTGATTTCAGACACTCCTACCATTCCCATCTGTTCAGCCCTATCCCAGGCCCATTTGTTTACTCAC
>NC_056740.1:492101077-492176077 GCF_019279795.1 Protopterus annectens | reverse complement strand
TTTTCGTTAAAGCACTTGGGCTTCAGACCAGTTGTTTTACACTAGGAAGGTTTGTGGTCTGCACTGTTGTGGCAGGACAGGTAGCTTACATCCTTCTAAGTTGGGAATTGCTGATTGAAGGCTCAGTGTCTGTTATTCTAAAAGTGTATTAGTTCTGGTTTAAGCACTTGGGCTCCAGGCCAGTTATTTTACATTAAGAAGGTTTGTGGTCTGCACTCTTGTGGGAGGAGAGGCTAGATTCTACCCTTCTGAGCTGGGAATTTCTGGTTAAAGGCTTACTGTGCCTGCTCATTTGAACTGTTTTTCTGATATTGGTGCACCTTGTCTGCTGTAGCATAGACTAGATTCAGGCCTGCTGAATCTAGCTTTGTTTGTATAACTTGAGCATTAATCCAGGCCATCTTTTTTGGAGAAGATTCCCCTGCACCCTAGTGGCAGATGTGTGCAGTTAGAACTTGTATGATTGAAGACTGCAGGAACAGGGCTCAGTTTTGAGTTTTTTTACTGGTTAATTGGGAAATTTGTTTAAATTAGTTTTCTCGTTTTCTATTGTTATATAAAAAATGCACTTTATTCAACTGCTTTTACTGTAATTGTGTTTCTTTCCACTTTATTACCATATTTTGCTTGTGCTTCTTCTTAAAAGTGCTCAATTGTATTATTCTGCTGCAGTTATTACTACTTGGTAGTAGCCTGATTAAATTGTAACTGTTATTCTAAGCCTTTTGGTTTAAGCACTTGGGGTTAAGGCCAGTTATTTTACATTAAGAAGGTTTGTAGTCTGCACTCTTGTGGGAGGAAAGGCTAGATTATGTCCTTCTGAGCTGGGAATTTCTGGTTAAAGGCTTAGTGTACTGGAGGATAATCCCCTTTATATTAGATAAAATAACAAAACACGGCAAAGCTTTCAGGTATAAACCCTTCTTCAGTGCATTACATTTCAAGAATTAAAAACATACTGATTAAATAGTATGGGTCAACATCACATGACCTGCAGCCAAATAGTCACATGACGCATACATAATTAAAACATTAATACATTTCATTTCAGTTTAGTTTGTTGTAAGAACTTAAGAACAGGTTTCAAAGTAATAACATCATTGATTCCTGGCGGCCTATCTGCCTGTAATCTGATTATCCACTCATATTCCTTCAACTCTAACTTATTATTTATATCACCCCCTCTTGGTGTTGTTGTAACTATGTGTATAACCCGAAACAAAAATCTATGTTCAACTCCATTTTCCTTTATATGCTTATATAAGGAATTACTATTTACTGCTCTGTTAATTTCTGACTTGTGTTCAATTATTCTATTCTTTAGTTTCCTTATAGTTTTACCTATATAGAATGATGAACACTCAGAGCAGGTAGCCAAATATACCACCGAAGTGGTATTACAAGTGGCTTTAACATTAAAGTTGTACACTCTGTTTGTAATGGGGTGTTTAAATAGATAACTATTTTGGTCATAGATATCAGAGCAACAAGAACAATTATGGCATTTACATGTTCCTGGCTTTATAATATTAGATACACTAGGGACATATAAGTCCTTATAACACAATTGCTGTTTTAGTGTTCTCATATTTCTAAAAGAAAAATAAGGTTTAGCATCTAATACTTTCCTAACGTCCATACATGCCATCAATATGAGCCAGTTTTTTTGTATGACTTGTTGTATTAGATATGTATTAGAGTTAAAGGAAGTAACAAATCTAATTTTTCTATCAGGCTGCCTTACTTCACTCATAGTGGTACCTTCGGAGTATATAGATTTCAAAGTAGTAGTTCTTTCAGCTATAGTTTTATTCTTATATTCCAAAATTAATTTGCTATCATATCCACTGGAAAGCAATTCCTGTATTGTGGATTCAAGCTGTGTTTTAAATCTAACATCATCTGTGTTTAATCTGCTCACTCTACCCAGCTGTGATCTTACTATACTCTTAAATACATGGGGAGCATGCATGCTACCAGAGTATAAGTAACGTCCTGAATGTACCTCTTTCTGATGTATACTTGTTTCAAAAGAATCAGCAGTTCTATATAACATTAAATCCAAGAACACTATTTTGTCCCTAGAAAATTCCATCTTAAAGGTTAAAAAATTTGTACTTTCATTCAAATATAATAAAAATGAATTCAATTGAGACTCAGTACCCTTCCATAACAAAAAACAATCATCTACAAATCGCTGATAGAAGGCTATATTTCCAGCAAAATTACTATCTTTGTTCAATATAAATTTCTGTTCCCAGACATATAGTACTAGATTAGCATAAGTATTCGCTGTAGAAGTACCCATAGCCACACCTGATGTTTGCAGATACAACTGTTGGTTGAATAAAAATATATTATTAGTTAGAACTAAATCAAGTAGTGTACAAATAGTTTCTACTTTACGTGATGTATAAGGGGTTTGTTTCATCAAAAATTCTCTTATACAATCAATACCAAAATCGTTAGGTATTACCGTGAAGAGTGATGTTATATCTAGGGTTACTAGTAAAACATTGTCATGCGATGTCCCCTTTGTTTGTGAGATTTGTTGCCATTCCCTTAGCTTCAGTAAAAAAGGGAATACTTATGCTAATCTAGTAGTTCGATTATGTGAAGTAAACCCATATATATATATATATATATATATATATATATAGGTGTGTGTGTGTGTGTGTGTGCGCGCATGTGTGTGTGTGTGTGTGTGTGTGTGTGTGTGTGTGTGTGTGTGTGTATACACACACATATATGTGTATATATACGTAAATTCCAATACCATTTCCTTGCAGGCTATAGGTCCCCCTCTATGACCCAGAAAACCCATCCCATGTATTTAAACTTATTAGAAACACTAACCATCCAACCTATTACCATAGTCACAGGTGACTTTAATTACCCCACTATTAACTGGGAATCCTATATGACATCAAACATACATGCACAAAGATTCCTGGATTTTGTAAACACATACTGCCTTGACTAGATAGTCAATACACTAACCAGGGGTGCAACCATACCAGATCCCGCCCTCATTAATATGGGAGAGTGCTGCACACCCCCTACTGTAATGAATTTCCTGGTAAGATCAGACCACAAAATGGTCTCCTTTGAAGTATAAATAAAATCTGGTCCCCCTGCTAAACTGGGAATATTCAGGAACTATTCTAAGGCTAACCGCCTGCCATTAAGTGAGAACCTGGCAAAATTACAAGCCCCCATAAACCTGAGAACCCTTCTGCCTATGCAGAACTCTGCAAAGAAACCCTGTAAAAGCATGTTAATAGCTACATAGAGGCAGGTCTACCCACCAGGAAGTACAGGACTAACTCAAAAAACAAGCCACCCTGGTGGAATCACAAAATCAGTCAGATATATAACAGGAGGAAGAAAATCATGGCAAAATTAGGAGGTGCAGCACTTAGAACGATAAAAGCACTCTCAACAAATTAAACAAACAACTCAGAGGACAAATAATGTCTACCAAACCTAGATTTATTTATTTATTTTACATTTGTTTACTGGGAAAGTCCGACTGGATATAAGTCCATTTTCAGAGGAGGCCCGGGGAGAAACGCTCCAGTTTTAAAAGTACAGTTACATAAGGACAATAGAGGCATTTGGAAATACATGTAAAATACATTAATCAGTAAGGCACAAATGTACATATATATAAAATACAATTGTACAGATAACAAGTTTGACTTCGCTAAGGTTACAGTATTTAAGACATTCATATTAGGACTGGGTCCCTTAAGAGTACGGACTCTATCAGCATATGATTAGACAGGGTTTCCACAAACCGCAGGTAGTAGTTAGTCAGGGTTTAAGCAGGTCCAGTGCCATTGTGACTGGAGGTGGTGTTTGAGGCTTTTTTTGAATAGGGCTAGGGAGGGTTGAAGAGTGAGTATGGCAGGTAGTGAGTTCCAGGTTTTACCTACTGAGTTGGCAAATAGTGAGTCCCCTGCCACAAATAGTGAGTCCCCTGCCACAGTTTTGCTCTTATTCGTTTGCACCAGCAGTTTGTCAGCAGAGCGTAGGGACCTCAGGTTGCTATATGGTTTAATGATCTCATTTAATGCAGGTGTGCACTCAGGTTGATATAAAACCTTGTGGGCTATAATGAGTTGGTTATATTGGACAAGGCTAGGCCATTCAAGCCATCCTATCTGAGTTAGGTTCATACAATGGTGGGTCCTAGAGGGTGTACCTGTGGCGAATCTGGCAACTTGGTTATAGCAGCTAGCAAGTTTGGTGAGAGAGGCTTTATTCAAGTTATTGTAAAGAGGGGAGGCATAGAGTAGGGTGGATAGTAAGTGGGATCGGGCAATAGTAGTTCTTGCTAATGGGGTGAAGAAAGATTTGATCCTATAGAGGGAGCCCAGTTTTTTGTTGACAGATTTGATTGTTTGATTGACATAGGTGTCATATTTTAGGGTATTGTCAACTGTGACCCCCAGGAGTTTTGTGTGAGTATCTGGGGAGATAGTAGTGCCGTTGTTGGAAGTTAAAGTAAAAAATGGCGAAGAGGTTTTACTGGTGGGGGAAAAGATTAGGAGGTTGGTTTTATTGGGGTTTAAGAGAAGCTGACAGTCAGCAAACCATTTTTCTACCTCATTGAAAGTATTCTGGGTTAGGATCTTGAGCTCAGTTAAGGAGGACGCTGTGCACGAAGGCATTTTGAGGTAAGTTTGGCCTCCCAGGCCAAGGACAACAACAAAGCATTTTTTAGCTATTTCTACAAGCTCAAGGGCAATACACAATTGTGTGCAGAGCTCATTGTAAATGGAGCCACCTATATTGAGCCAAAAGATATAGCAAACCTCCTGGGTGATAAATTCAGCTCCAACTTTACTCCTTTCTCCCCCTGAACCTTCCCTCATGAAATATCATCAAATATAACTCTCCCTACTATCACTAGAGAACAGCTTCTTATTGCTGTTTCTAAGACCAAGAACACTGCATCAATGGGCCCAGACAGTATCCCAGGATGCCTTCTAAACAGCGCGAGACATGACCTGTCAGGGCCTCTGGAATTACTATATAACTGTAGCCTCCAAACAGACTTTGTGCCTTATGAATGGAGAAAGGCAACAGTCATCCCTCTGCACAAAGGTGGGCCAACTACAGACCGATAAGTCTCACTAGTCTTATATGTAAAGCCATGGAGAATTATCACGGAGATGATGCCTACTCAACCTGGTGGACTTCTTTGAGAAGGTCACCAAAGCAAAGGGCAAAATCATTCACACTGCCTACCTTGACCTAGCCAAGGCATTTTGACAAACTCAAGAAGTTAGGTACAAACCTGTATGTCACCTGGTGGATAGCCAACTGCCTCATAGACATGACCCAGGAAGTTAGAACTGGGGAGTCCACATCTACAAAGAGGCCAGTCACAAGTGGAGTCCCTCAGAGATCAGTCCTTGGACCTCTCCTTTTTGGCATTTACTTCTCAGAAGTCAAGGGCAACATCAGTGGTCTCTGGCTATCTAAATTTGCAAATGATTGCAAATTAGAAGCTGTCATTGAATCTCACACTGACACAAATGTTCTCCAGGAGGGGCTGACACAGACAAACAACTGGTGTCAGAGCCATGGACTAAAACCAAATGCCAGGAAATGTATAATAGTATCCTTTGGGAAGTCATCCATCCCTGGTAACTATCATATTGACAACACACCCCTTAGTGTTGACCTAGTAGTCAGGGGCTTAGAGACACACATAGATAGTAATCTAGCCTTTGATCATCACATGTCTACAGTGGTGAGGAAATCATTCTATGTTGCACAACTTATAAACAAAGGTATGGCATCTAAGTCCAAGGAAGTCATTGTTCCACTGTATTCGGCATTTATCAGACCTATCATTAAGTACAATGCCCCCTTTGATATGTACCTGACCAGGCATATCCAACAACTAGAACGTCCACAGAGGTTCCTCACTAAAAAAATACAGGGCTTAAGTAATATGTTCTATGCAGACTGCCTCAAGGTCCTCTTCCTGTATTCTGACTCCTATAGGCTTTTGAAGGGAGATCTATGCCTGCCATACAGGGCATTGTCAAACTCCACTCTGTTGGACCTCCCACATATCCACAAAACAAACAGTACCAGAATTACCCATTCTAAAGACTTAAACCTTACCTGTGATATAAATAGGACCTGCTGGAGAGATAGGTATGTATCCCAGAGACCACCCCATCTATGGAACGGACTCCCCACCCATGTGAAGCAGAGTTCCTCCCTAACTCAATTCAAGTGCAACTTGGACAATTGGATGGGAAACTGGAAATTCATCCCTGGTTTGGCACCTATGTCTCTAAAGCAAACAGGTTACCTGTAAATGGTTCATGTCCCAGGCCCATGCTTAGACTTATCAAGGGTATCAGAACTTGTCAGAGATTTGGGATGCATGGCTAGGCTTAAAAAGGCCCTTGTGGCCATTAGCTTAGTAAACACATATGACCCTATGAAACTATGTACACACACACATATGTATATATATATATATATATATATATATATATATATATATAGAGAGAGAGAGAGAGAGATAGATATATAGATATAGATATATTAATATATAGATTAGATATAGATATAGATATTTACTTATTTATATGCATAACATGTATGCACTGAAGGATATGAAGTGTAAAAGTCTAATGCCTGGTGTTAATGACTGACTGTACTATCATCCATGTTGAAGGCAGGAAAAAGGGAGATATGAGGAGTATTCTGGCAAGAGAGGGACAGATATAGGGTGTGTGATATCTGTGTGTGTGTGTGTGTGTGTGTGTGTGTGTGTGTGTGTGTGCGTGTGTGTGCGTGTGGGTGTGTGTGTGTGTGTGTGTGTGTGTGCGTGTGTGTGTGTGTGTGTGTGTGTGTGTGTGTGTGTGTGTGTGTGTGTGTGTGTGTGAATGGAGGGTTGTGCCTGTGCTAATAAGAGGGATGGGCTGCCAGTGTTAATAATCCAGGAATGTACTGATCTGTATCCCCAGTAGTTAACAGCAATTTAGAAACATGCAGATTAGCCAGTAATGAGGTCTTTCCTCATCATGGCTAATGTGTCTATGAATCATAAAATACTGTGTCACAGAAATAGATTGCAGGCATTGAGGCTATTTCTGAAACCTCAGGAAAGTGTCTGGCTAGACAAGTGTCCTAAGACTAATTTATTTCCTGATTGGGCGCATCTCTTCCATGGGGTGAGAGCCAAAGCCATTCATTTCCCAGGCTGTGCCTGACAGCCTGTCCCTTTAGTCAGTACATCAGGCAAGCCTTACACTCTCTTCCAGCTCTGCTAACCCCCTGCGACAACTCCTCAAACTCCAGTATAACTGCCTTACCTTGGCAAAGTGTTCTCACCTTCACATATCATCTGTTCCCAGGACATGTCACATGGCAGCATGTGTTCTGCATGCCCATACTCTATTTGCTAGGTACCGTATGGCCACATGTGCTAAACACTCTTGTGTTCTGTTGTTTGCCCAGCACCACTTGGTAGCATGTGCTAAGCACTCCTGTGTTCTGTTTTCCCAACAACACATGGCAGCATATGCTAAGCACTCTTGTGTTCTGTTGTTTGCCCAACACCGCATGGCAGCATGTGCTAAGCACTCTTGTGTTCTGTTTTCCCAACGCCACATGGCAGCATGTGCTATGCACTCCTGTACTCTGTTTGCCCAACACCGCATGGCAGCATGTGCTAAGCACTCCTGTGCTCTGTTTTCCCAAAACCACATGGCAGCATGTGCTAAGCACTCCTGTACTCTGTTTGCCCAACACCGCATGGCAGCATGTGCTAAGCACTCCTGTGCTCTGTTTGCCCAACACCGCATGGCAGCATGTGCTAAGCACTCTTGTGTTCTGTTTTCCCAACACCGCATGGCAGCATGTGCTAAGCACTCTTGTGTTCTGTTTTCCCAACGCCACATGGCAGCATGTGCTAAGCACTCCTGTGTTCTGTTTTCCGAAAACCACATGACAGCATGTGCTAAGCACTCTTGTGTCCTGTTGTTTGCCCAACACCACATGGCAGCATGTGCTAAGCATTCCTGTGCTCTATTTGCCCAACACCGCATGGCAGCATGTGCTAAGCATTCTTGTGTTCTGTTGTTTGCCCAATGTCGCATGACAGCATGTGCTATGCACTCCTGTTATCTGTTTGCCCAACACCGCATGACAGCATGTGCTATGCACTCCTGTTATCTGTTTGCCCAACACCGCATGACAGCATGTGCTATGCACTCCTGTACTCTGTTTACCCAACACCGCATGGCAGCATGTGCTAAGCACTCCTGTGTTCTGTTTTCCCAAAACCACATGGCAGCATGTGCTAAGCACTCCTGTACTCTGTTTGCCCAACACCACATGGCAGCATGTGTTAAGCACTCTTGTGTTCTGTTGTTTGCCTAACATCGCATGGCAGCATGTGCTATGCACTCCTGTTATCTGTTTGCCCAACACCTCATGGCAGCATGTGCTAAGCACTCCTGTGTTCTGTTTTCCCAACACCGTATAGCAGTATGTGCTAAACATTCCTGTGCTCTGTTTGCCCAACACCGCATGGCAGCATGTGCTATGCACTCCTGTTATCTGTTTGCCCAACACCACATGGCAGCATGTGCTAAGCACTCTTGTGTTCTGTTGTTTGCCCAACATCGCATGGCAGCATTTGCTATGCACTCCTGTTATATGTTTGCCCAACACCGCATGAAAGCATGTGCTAAGCACTCCTGTGTTCTGTTTTCCCAAAGCCACATGGCAGCATGTGCTAAGCACTCTTGTGTTCTGTTGTTTGCCCAACATCGCATGGCAGCATTTGCTATGCACTCCTGTTATATGTTTGCCCAACACCGCATGAAAGCATGTGCTAATCACGCCTGTGTTCTGTTTTCCCAACACTGTATAGCAGCATGTGCTAAACACTCCTGTGCTCTGTTTTCACAAAACCACATGACAGCATGTGCTAATCACTCCTGTGTTCTGTTTTCCCAACACCACATGGCAGCATATGGTAAGCACTCCTGTGCTCTGTTTGCCCAACATCGCATGGCAGCATTTGCTATGCACTCCTGTTATATGTTTGCCCAACACCGCATGAAAGCATGTGCTAAGCACTCCTGTACTCTGTTTGCCCAACACCGCATGGCAGCATGTGCTAAGCACTCCTGTTATCTGTTTGCCCAACACTGCATGGCAGCATGTGCCAAGCACTCCTGTACTCTGTTTACCCAACACCGCATGACAGCATGTGCTATGCACTCCTGTTATCTGTTTGCCCAACACCACATATCAGCATGTGTTAAGCATTCTTGTGTTCTGTTATTTGCCCAACATCGCATGGCAGCATGTGCTATGCACTCCTGTTATCTGTTTACCCAACACCGCATGACAGCATGTGCTATGCACTCCTGTTATCTGTTTGCCCAAAACCACATATCAGCATGTGTTAAGCATTCTTGTGTTCTGTTGTTTGCCCAATGTCGCATGGCAGCATGTGCTATGCACTCCTGTTATCTGTTTACCCAACACCGCATGACAGCATGTGCTAAGCACTCCTGTACTCTGTTTGCCCAACACCGCATGGTAGCATGTGCTAAGCAATCCTGTGTTCTGTTTTCCCAAAACCACATGGCAGCATGTGTTAAGCATTCTTGTGTTCTGTTGTTTGCCCAATGTCACATGGCAGCATGTGCTATGCTCTCCTGTTATCTGTTTGCCCAACACCGCATGGCAGCATGTGCTATGCACTCCTGTTAATTGTTTGCCCAACACCGCATGGCAGCATGTGCCAAGCACTCCTGTACTCTGTTTGCCCAACACCACATGGCAGCATGTGCTATGCACTCCTGTTATCTGTTTGCCCAACACCGTATAGCAGCATGTGCTAAGAACTCCCATGATTGTTTGTGTGTACAATGCCATGTAGCAGCATGTGTTCTAAAGGTCCATATTCTGTCAGTGCAGCACTGTCACTCAAGTAGTAATCCAGAGCCTCCTGCTTTTTCCCCAGGATGGGGGAGCTGGTATTAGCTTCTGACTGCTGTCCTCCCTGGCTCATTCACTCTGTCGCCTATGTCACTAAGCAAACCCTGGTCATCTGGGTCATAGTCAGGGCTTCATCCTATTGTGTCATGGCAGTTTTTAAGAATGAAGTAGAATCTTTACTCTTTAGTTATATTATTTTTGTTAGTAGACATGAAAAATTACTGTCCTGATAATTATTATGTCTTCAGAGAATGCAACAGGGTGACATCATAGAAGCTATCAGAGGGGAATCATCTTTCATAAAAATAGGAACATGTGGCCAAGGGGTTGACTTTAGTGGAAGTGGAAGAAATGCTACTTCCCTGTGTGTTGGAGAGATGGTGCGGTCTTCTCACAAAATGATGGGCTAATTTAATTTTACTGTTAATTTTATTGTTCCATAACTGTGCAACACAGGGGCATGAAAATTATTTTCCTGCAAACTGGGAGGAGGGGGTACAGACTATCTCTGACACGCTAAGTGCTGGAGAGGGATGAAGTACACACTAGATGGGTCATGAGGTCCAAATCTCCTGAAAATATTTATGTGTCCCACATAAAATAAAGGTTTTAATTCCAATTTTATGTTCCTTTAGCTTGCTAATATATTTATGTAGATAAGGAATACATTAACAAGACAAAAGGAATAGTATAACATGTAACAACATTTACTAGGACTCCGGGAAAATTATATATGATGAGAGAAAATTACATCAATAACAGACTGAAGCAGTATGTGATTTAACAGCCATTTGTTAACAACAGATATCATTTTCACGTGAGAGTGCACTTACAGAGTTTCTTTGGCCAGTTCAGAACAAAGTACAAAGGCACTCTAATTCAAGTGAACAACAGAATTTATAGAACTGATAAGTAGATGAGAGACACGCTTCAGTGATAGTATTGTATGAACTGAATAGTTTCTAAGACCACATAAAGGAGCACATGGTTGAAAATATTCCAAGTTTGTTGGGAGGCCTGGAAGTATTTGCTCCTGAATTTCTGATCCTAACTTTTAACAATTAATGATCTAAGTTGAACGTCTTACAAAGCATGGCTGTTGAATATTTAACTTGGTGTTCAGTGTCTTCTGCATTGCTATTGTGTGCTGTACGAGTCTTTAATGTACTGTCTGGTAAGTCTTTCAGGTTGTGAAGTCTGTATAAACAAAGCACATTTCTAAAAACAAGGATTCATAGCGTCAACCGTTTTTAGCTATCTGATTGCAAACAGATACTAAGGTCTAACAGATAAAAATGTTTGAATACGCCCATTCTGGCAAAATGTGCAGGTATGTGAATTGCTCATATGCAAGGGACATACCTCTCAACCACTTAGAACAAGAAATTTAGACAAAGCCATAAATAATGGAGGGGCAAAGGCCAAAAAATATGGACACTTCTTAAATATTGCTCTTACAAACTTAGAAAATTGATAGAATAACAGGTTTTGCATTAGCATGAATTTTCTGAAGAGAGTGGATTCCTAATAAACTGTTTTGGTAGTCAGTTATTGTTTTTATATTGTTTTAATTTTTTCTTCTGTATTTTGAATCTTCTGAACTGTATGAAGTCTGAAACTCAAATGTATGTCATTATTTTCTGACTTCAGTCCTCAATGATTTTCCAGTTTGGCAGAAAAAACACAATTTTATGAGAAACCAACTAAAAATATGAGGCAAAAATCTAGACATTCTGTGAAAATCTGTAGAGTTGAGAGGCCAAGGAAAGATGTGTAATTTCTTCAGGTTGTATGATGTGTGTGCATGTTCACACTACTCACCAAAATGTAAACAAGATTCAATGATCCTTATTCATGAACAGTGCAGGGGAAATTACTGTCTTCCCCCACCTCCCCTTTTGCGGTTGTTGTATCTCACTTCTACTGGCCACTTGCACAGCAGATGCAGGCATGTAATGTTTTATTTATTGGATAATATTTTAAAAATAAGATATATTTGCATTTAAGCTTATCATATTCCTGCAGGCACCCATATAGATACAAGGCTTTCCTTTACCTTTCTGCAATACAAGTAAGACATACATCATTTAAGACACATTATTTTACTTGCAATATTTCATGCTGTATGTCTGCATGTATTTCATAGGATGGGTTTGTTTCTCATAGTTATAGTTGTAAAAAGTGTCTTAGTATAAAAGGTATTAAGTGTAAATAAATGAGAAACAATTAAATAAATGAGAAACATCTGGAAGGTTATTGAATGTTTTGTAATTCACATGTGGGCAGAGCTTCCTGTGGGAGCTGCCAGGATGGTGGAGAGGACGCAGAGGAAGAAGAGAAGTACAATTTATGCTTCAATGAAGCCCTTATGAAGAAACAGAGCCATAACTAACTTGGGGTGAAGAGAGCACCTGCTTCAGGTGCAAGCTGTTAGAGGGCTTAATCAGCAGCTGATGATGGTTGCATTCTATTGTCTGTTTGAATTGTCTGAACTTTTTTTTTGCCACATTTTACTGTATATTGTATTAGTTAGCTATAGCATAGCGCAGTTCCAAGTTTGATGTTTCTGAGTCTGTTTTGTAACTTCTGAGCATCAAATTCAAACCATTTTTTGTGAAGGCCCTTCTGCACCCCTGTGGGAGGAGAAAGCTGTCTGTGTCCCATCTAATTGAGAATGATTGGACTAGAGGTCAGAGAAAGCATCCTTATCAGCTAGTTTGAGTTAAAAGGGTTATTTCTTGTTTTATTTAAGCCCTACATTTGCACTTGTTTGTGTGTAGCGCACAATCGTGCACTGCCGCATAGCAGTGGTTACTGCCGGTGGTTATACACGCAAACATTTTGCTTGTTAAATTTTTCCTTAGCACTTTGCTTGTGGTCCTTCAGAGGTTTTTCATGGCCCTGCTCTACTGTCAGGTGGAACACTAAGCCTAGCCTTAGAGGTATCAACACATCTCTCAGCCACTCGCCATTCCTAAGTGCGACCTCTTTTCCTGACCATGTAAATTTACCTGACATTATAAATGGACAATTTCCCACCATTTCTTCAGCCAGCTTGGTTGACATGGACATCCAGAGGCAGTGTAGTTACTGCCTCATGTTCACTGACAGCCCTCTACTTCTGGTCCACTATATTAAGAACCTTGAATCTATACTCTGTCACACACCAGTCAGTACATCTGACAATGAGTGGGTCGTCAGCATGCACACCTCACCTTCTACTCCACCCAAAGCCACATCACACATACCTGCATATGCGGAGGCCCTCACAAGAAACATACCTAAACACCAGAGACCTTCCAAACACAAGCACACTACACATAATAGTTCCTCTGTAGAACACAATACACATAATAGCTCACGCACTAGTGTCTCACCTGTTGAACCCTTAAGGCAAAACACAAAACCAAGCATATTAGTCATAGGTGATTCCATTGTGAGACACACAGATGTCCCTCTCATCAGACTGGTTAAGGAGAAGGTCACGGTCAGCTGTCTGTCAGGTGCCAGGACACAGATGTCCCTCTCACCAGGCTGGATAAGGAGAAGGTCATGGTCAGCTGTCTGTCAGGTACAAGGACACAGATGTCCCTCTCACCAGGCTGGAATAGGAAAATGTCACGGTCAGCTGTCTGTCAGGTGCCAGGACACAGATGTCCCTCTCACCAGGCTGGATAAGGAGAAGGTCATGGTCACTTGTCTGTCAGGTATCAGGACACAGATGTCCCTCTCACCAGGCTGGATAAGGAGTAGGTCATGATCAGCTGTCTGTCAGGTGCCAGGACACAGATGTCCCTCTCACCAGGCTGAATAAGGAGAATGTCATGGTCAGCTGTCTGTCAGGTGCCAGGACACAGATGTCCCTCTCACCAGGCTGGATAAGGAGAAGGTCATGGTCAGCTGTCTGTCAGGTGTCAGGACACAGATGTCCCTCTCACCAGGCTGGATAAGGAGAAGGTCACGATCACCTGTCTGTCAGGTACCAGGATACACCATATCATGCATGCACTCATGTATCTCAAAAACAAGTACCATTATGACTATGCCATAGTCCATGTTAGAGCGAATGACTTAAGACATACCTCACTGGACTATATGAAGAGAGACATGACTGAACTCTTGGACTATGTGTCTCAGGCAGGTATGTCCCTAGCCTTAAGCAGCATTTTACCTTCACCTAGAATGATGCCTCAATACAAACAGAAAATGACTGACTTCAATAACTGGCTTAGTTTCTGGTGTCACTCTAAGGGGATCTAGTATCTGTCAGCCTGGGATGACATGACTGACAGACCTCAGTGTTTTGCCAGAGATGGCCTTCATCTGTCACCCCTGGGATTTTGGCTACTGGCTAAGGCTGTTGTCACCCCATAGTGCCTTTTTTAGGCAGTGTCTCAAGGACAAAATTCTTGATGTAAAAACTCCATCTAAAAAAAGCCTCACTGTTATGCTGCTAAATGCTAGGAGTATTAGGTTCATAGGTTCATAGGTAGGTACTAAGCTATTGGCCTTAGGGCCTATACAAGCCTAGCCAAAAAGGTACCCTGGCTTTCGCCACCCAAGAAAATGATTTTCCTGTGCCCCTGTCAAGCAGAACCACAGAAGTGATCGCCAGGGTGAATTTCCTATTACCCATCCAATCATCAGGGTTTTTCTTGAAGAGTGCTAATGAGGAGCTCTGTTTGACATAGATATAGGTTCATAGGTAGGTACTAGGCACGACTAGACTTAACATGAAACTGTACTCACTGGAAGCAGTCCTTACCTTGAAAGATGCAGACATTTGTGTAGTCATGGAGACCTGGTTCAAGGCTGTGGACAGCACATTAGCCATACTGGGTTACACCTCCTTCCACATGTTTAGACCACAAACCGAAGGTGTGAAAATTAAGGATGTGGTGTATCAATATTTATTAAAGATAAATACACCTCCAGATTGGTTAGACAGCATGATTCCCTGTAGGTACTTCAGGTGCAATTAACTGTTGGTAGGACACATATTCAAGTCATTACCAGCTACAGGACCCCCTCCATGAATCAGTACACCCACTCTGCCTATCTGGATTTACTTGAGTCTATCAAGATACATCTGAACACCATGGTTTTGGACGACTTTAACTACCTATCCATTTACTGGGTAAATTACTCATGCTCAAACTCACTTGCCCAAAGGTTCTTTCTTTGCTAACTCCAATGCCCTGGACCAGCTGGTTGACACCACAAAAGGGATGTCAACATTGTGAGATCTGGTGCTTACCAATATGGGGGACAACTTTAGCACCACCACTGTGAGGGCTTCCCTGGTAAGATCTGACCACAAAGCAGTCTCATTCAAAGTAAGTATCTCATCTGACCCCCCCCCCCCCCCAGCACCAACTAAACTAAAAAACTTCTCCAAAGCAGCAGATTATAGCTTCTTATGGGATGGTATAAATAGCTTCACTGCATCTCCCCCCTCAGATGGAACTGACAACTATGCCGAGTTCTACACCAGTGTTTTATACAAACACCTGTATAACTGCATTGACTTGGCTATACCTAATAGGACCAAAACAAACTTCTCAAGGAAGAGCAAATGTGCCTGGTGGACAACTGCCATTAACAGGCATTACAATAAGAGGAAGAAATTGATTTCTAAGAGTAAGAGAGAGCAAGCCCTAAATGGAAACACTCCCTTCCCAGCTTAAACAAGCAAATAAGACTTCTTGTGAAGTCTTCCAAAGTAAACTATGAATCCAAATTAGCTTCCTCAACTAAGGACAACCATTAGGTGCTCTTTAGTCACATCCATAACCTAAAAGGAAAGGCCCAGATGTGTGCCAAACTGGTAGTTAATGATTCCACATATACTGAGCCAGTGGAAGTAGCTAACCTATTGGCCAACAGGTTCTGTGAAAACTTCACTCCCCTGGCTCTGCCACATGTACCCCATAACATCCCTACCACCTGTCCCCTACCTTGAATCTGTAAAGACAGGTGGTAAACTCTCTAAGGCCAAAAACACAGCCTCTATGGGACCTGATAACATGCCAGGCTGGGTCCTACATGAGCTTCAACAAAAATTAGCAACATCATTGGGTACTCCTTTCAGTCATAGTATAAGCATTGGCTTTGTAACACCTGAATGGAAAATGGCCACCATTACTCCCTTGCACAAAGGTGGTACTTCCACTGACCTCAGGGACTATAGGCCGATTAGCCTGACTAGCTTTATCTGCAAGGGCATGGAGCGAATCATCATGGACCTCATCAACAAAGATGTAGGTAATCTCCAAACACTTGACCTTGCTCAGTTTGGATTTGTCAAAAGGAGATTATGCCTGTTAAACCTGGCGGACTTCTTTGAGACAGCCACTAAGGCCCTGGACGATGGGAAATCTGTGCATACAGCCTACCTAGACTTAGCCAAGGCATTTGACACTATCCAGCTAGGTATCAACCCTTATATCATTAGATGGGTCGCTAACTGGCTCACTGATAGAAACCATGTAGTCAAAATAGGGGAATCCACGTCCAACAGCAGACCTGTAACCAGTGGTATTCCACAGGACTCTGTCCTGGGACCTCTACTGTTTGGAATCTATTTCTCCAAAGTACATGCAAAAAGTAAAGGTCTGTGGCTGACAAAGTTTGCTGGTGATTGCAAACTGGGAGCGGTCATAGAATCTCCAAATGATGTCACCATCCTACAAGAAGGTCTTACACAAACAAATGATTGGTGACAAATTCATGGCCTTAAACTCAATGCAAAAAAATGTGTTATCATCCCTTTCAGTAAGAGCGATGTTCCTGCTAACTACCACATCAGTAGCAACACCCCAAGTATGCACTCAGTGGTGAGAGACCTGGGCACACATGTTGACAGTAATCTTACCTTTGATCACCATGTCTCCACAGTGGTAAGAAGGGCATTCTTTATTGCCCATCTCATAGGTAAGGGCATTGCCTCTAGAAAAAACGAAGTTATAACCTCCCTGTACTCTTACCTCATCAGGCCAATAATTGAGTACAACGCTCCTTTTCGTATGTACCTTTCCAAGCACCTGCAACAATTGGAGAAACCACAAAAGTTCCTCACAAGGAAAATTCAAGGTCTTCAGTATCTGTCCTATGTGGATCACCCAAAATCACTGTCACTTTATTCTGTTTCAGACAGACTACTCAGAGGCAATCTCTACTTTGCATATAAGGCAGTCTCTAACCCTGCTTTATTGAAAATGCTGCATATCCGCAAGTCAAATGGTACACAGGTTACTCACTCTAAAGACCTTAACCTGGTGTGTGACATTCATAGAACCTGCTGGAGGGACAGATTTGTCTCCCAGAGGTTACCACACCTTTGGAACAGACTCCCACTTCATGTCAAGCAGAGCACCTCATTGGCCCTCTTCAAATGCAATCTGGACAATTAGATGGGTAACCATAAATTCACCCCACCTTTGTCTCTCTTGGACAGGGGCGATAGGTGCCTATCATGGAGATTAGGGTAGAACTTGGCTAGGCTTGTAAGGGCCCTAAGGCCATTAGCCTAGTAACCTCCTATGATCCTATGATGCTATGACTACAGTACTAGCATTGCTTTATGAAGTCACAAGGACTTCCCTGTTTCTTAACCGAATGCCAATACTGCATCCATGGTTATAAGCAATGTGCTTAGTGTGTTTTAGTAACTGCACAGTTACAGAATGCAGAAGCACCTGTTTTCCCCAACTTGTTATGGAATGCAGCAGCACCTTATTTCCCCAATTCGCTCTTGGAAGACCTTTTTTCTCCGAGTTGAGAGTGTAAGTTTGAGGAACTGCCCTGGCTGCCAGATGCCCTCGCTACAGTTATTTAAAAGAAACTGAAGAAAGTACATTTTGGAACAATCTATTTGCCTTTGGGGCAAGATGGTGACCTGAAGCTCAGAATTTTATTTCCATTGTCACCTTTGATGCTGGAACATCACAAGACTGTGGGTTCTATTCCCCTACTCAATGTTTCAATTGATTTCTCAGTGCTGACACCTTAGTACAGCATAAGGGAGGTACTGGACTGTCTGTCTGCTGTCCTTCAAAGGAGATGTTAAACTGAGGTTCCATCTACCTGACATGGTGGTAGCTCAGGAGATATAAAAGATTCCATAGCATTTATGAAAGACAGAAGGGGAATTTTACTGATGTATAATTTACACACATTATTTACACTGTTATTTACTGTCATTCATTTTTATATATCAGTGGCCTTACTTCACAGTTCTACAATATCAACCACACTTTCTTCTATAACCATCTTTTAATGCTATAGCATAGTCCCATAAATTACTGTACAACAATTCTTCTTACCTGAAATTCCAAATGCTCCATTCCATACCCTCAAAAACTTATTACAATTGTCCTTCTATTTTTCACTATATTTTCATATTCCTATCTATGGTCATATTTAAATTCAGTTTTTAAAAGCATACTAAAGGTTTCCTGCTTTAAAGTTTTCTCTGCATGTACTCAACTCTTTCAAACACTGACAGAGCACGTCCTACCATATCCTCCGCCGTACAAATATTACACATTTTTTCACTTTGTTGTCTCTGCTTATTTGTTCTTTTATTGTTAGTTCATAGGTGATTACTAGGCTAATGACCCTAAAGGGCCTTTGTAAGCCTAGCTATACTTGCCAAATGTGTTGGACATGGTTTGATACCTCTCTTTACAGGGGGTATAACTTAGGCAAGAATGGTCAGGCATTTAAATGCTTCCTCATTCGAACAGGGACATAGATGGCAGACCAGGGGTAAATTTACGACTCTCCATCCACTGATCCAACCTGTGCTTGAATACATGCAGGGAGGACCTCTGCTTCCCATGGATGGGGAGCCATTTCCAGATAAGGGGGTGTCTCTGAGACACACATCTGTCCTTCCAACATGTCCTATTTATGTTGTAGACAAGGTTTAGGTTCCTAGATTGGGTGCTTCTGATGCTATTTCTTTAGTGGATGTGCAACGATCCATATGGGCTGGATCAAAGGATGCTTTGTAGGCCAGACATAGATTTTTTTTTAGCATGCTGATGGAGACCAAGCATAAGCAAAAGGCTTTGAGGGGGTCTGCATAGGCCTTGTCATCTGCACTATATATTATTTTTGTTTGGAACCTCTGTGGTCGCTACACTTGTTGAATGTGTCCGGTCTGGTACATACTGAAGGGGGTATTGTACTCACTGATTGGTCTAATAAAGGGGGTATTGTACTCACTGATTGGTCTCATAAAGGGGGTATTGTACTCACTGATTGGTCTAATGAGGGCAGTGTACAATGTCGCTGCACTTGTTGTATGTGTCCTGTCTGGTACATACTGAAGGGGTATTGTACCTAATGATTGGTCTAATGAGGGCAGTGTACAGTGTCGCTGCACTTGTTGTATGTGTCCGGTATGGTACATACTGAAGGGGTACTGTACTCACTGACTGGCTAATGAAGGGGATATTGTACTCACTGATTGGTCAAATGAGGGCAGTGTACAATGTCGCTTCACTTGTTGTGTGTGTCCGGTCTGGTACATACTGAAGGGGGTATTGTACTCACTGATTGGTCTCATAAAGGGGGTATTGTACTCACTGATTGGTCTAATGAGGGCAGTGTATAATGTTGCTGCACTTGTTGTATGTGTCCATTCTGGTACGTACTGAAGGGGTATTGTACTTAATGATTGGTCTAATGAAGGCAGTGTACAGTGTCGCTGCACTTGTTGTGTGTGTTTAGTCTGGTACATACTGAAGGGGGTATTGCACTCACTGATTGGTTTAATGAGTGCAGTGTACTGAAGGGGGTATTGTACTCACTGATTGGTCTAATAAAGGGGGTATTGTACTCACTGATTGGTCCAATGAGGGCAGTGTAAAATGTTACTGCACTTGTATGTGTCCAGTCTGGTACATACTGAAGGGGTACTGTACTCACTGACTGGTCTAATGAAGGCAGTGTACTAAAGGGGGTATTGTACTCACTGATTGGTCTAATAAAGGGGGTATTGTACTCACTGATTGTTCAAATGAGGGCAGTGTAAAATGTTGCTGCACTTGTGCATGTCCAGTCTGGTACATACTGAAGGGGTACTGTACTCACTGATTGGTCTAATGAGGGCAGTGCACTGAAGAGGGTATTGTACTCACTGATTGGTCTAATAAAGGGGATATTGTACTCACTGATTGGTCAAATGAGGGCAGTGTACAATGTTGCTGCACTTGTGCATGTCCAGTCTGGTACATACTGAAGGGGGTATTGTACCCACTGATTGGTCTAATGAGGGTAGTGTACAATGTCGCTCCACTTGTGTGTGTCCAGTCTGGTACATACTGAAGGGGGTATTGTACTCACTGACTAGTCTAATAAAGGGGGTATTGTACTCACAGATTGGTCTAATGAGGGCAGTGTACTGAACGGGGTATTGTACTCACAGATTGGTCTAATAAAGGGGGTATTGTACTCACTAATTGGTCTAATGAGGACAGTATACAATGTCACTCCACTTGTGTGTGTCCGGTCTGGTACATACTGAAGGGGATATTGTACTCACTGACTGGTCTAATAAAGGGGGTATTGTATTCACCAACTGGTGTAATGAGGGCAGTGTACAATGTCGCTGCACGTGTTGTATGTGTCCGGTGTGGTACATACTGAAGGGGGGTATTGTACTCACTGATTGGTCTAATGAGGGCAGTGTACAATGTTGCTCCACTTGTTGTATGTGTCCGGTTTGGTACATACTGAAGGGGTATTGCTCTCTCTGATTGGCCTAATAAGGGCAGTGTACAATGTTGCTCCATTTGTTGTGTGTGTCCGGTCTGGTGCATACTGAAGGGGGTTTTGTACTCACTGATTGGTCTAATAAGGGCAGTGCACAATGTTGCTCCACTTGTGTTTGTCCAGTCTGGTTCATACTGAAGGGGGTATTGTATTCACTGATTAGTCTAATAAAGGGGGTATTGTACTCAATGATACATCTAATAAGGACAGTGTACTGAAGGGGGTATTGTACTCATTGATTGGTCTAATAAAAGGGGTATTGTACTCAGTGATTGGTCTAATGAGGGCAGTCTACAATGTCGCTGCACTTGTTGTATGTGTCCGGTCTGGTACTTACTGATTGGTCTAATAAGGGCAGTGTACAATGTTGCTCCACTTGTTGTATGTGTCCGGTGTGGTACATACTGAAGGGGTATTGTACTCACTAATTGGTCTAATGAAGGCAGTGTACAATGTTGCTACACTTAGGTTCATAGGTAGGTACTAGGCTATCGGCCCTAGGGCCTATACAAGCCCAGCCAAAAAGGTACCCTGGCTTTTTCTACCCAAGAAAATTATTTTCCTGTGCCACTGTCAAGCAGAGCCACAGAAGTGATCCCCGGGGTGATTTTCCTATTACCCATCCAATCATCAAGATTTTTCTTGAAGAGTGCTAATGAGGAGCTTTGTTTGATATAGATATGTAGTTTATTCCAGAGTATTGGAAGTCTCTGGGACAGGAATCTATACCTCCGGCATGTTCTGTTTATTGTGGTGACAGGGTTTAGGTCCCTAGAGCGAGTAGCTCGGAGGGATTGGGATTTCTTTAAGTGGAGCATGTCCAACAGCTCTGGGTTTGACATACCTTTGTATGTTAGGCAGAGATCACCTCTGAGTAGGCGATATGCGACGGAGTAAAGCTGGAGTTTTTTGAGGCAGGCTGCATAGGGCATCTATTTGAGGCCAGTAATCCTCTTTGAGAGGTATTTCTGTGGCCTTTCCAATTGTTGTAGATGTCTTGTGAGGTACATACCAAAAGGGGCATTGTACTCTATAATGGGTTTAATGAGTGATGAGTAGAGGGGAACAATGACCTCTTTTTTTCTGGATGAGAAACCTTTTGTGATGAGGTGTGCCATGTAGAAGGACTTCCTGACTACAGTGGCGATGTGATTATCAAAGGAGAGACTACTGTCCACCTGTGTCCCAAGGTCTCTTACACTTTCGGTGTTAAGTATACTATCGCCTATGTTGTAGTTTATGGGTACAGAGTTTTTACCAAAGGGGATGACAATGCACTTTTTGGCATTGAGCTTGAGGATATGGCTTTGACATCTATCTCAGTGAGGCCCTTTTGTAGGATGTCCACATCGTTAGGAGTTTCGATTATGGCTCCTAGTTTGCAGTCATCTGCGAACTTCGTTATTCAAAGACCTTCTGTGTTAGCCTGTACTTCAGAGAAGCAGATACCAACCAGGAAAGGACCCAGGACTGAACCCTGTGGTACTCCACTTGTCACTGGTCTGAAGTCTGATTTGGAGTCTGCTACTTTCACAGTGTGGGTTCTGTCAGTGAACCAGATGGCAACCCATCTTGTAACATAAGGATTTATACCTAGTTTAGTGAGTTTATCTATAATTCCAGAGTGTGGGATGGTGTCGAAAGCCTTGGCAAGATCTAGATAAGCTGTGTGAACCATCTTACCCTTGTCTATGGCTTTGGTGACTGTTCAAAGAAGTCTATCAGGTTTGAGAGACATGATCTGCCTTTTACAAACCCGAACTGGGTGGGGTCCAGAGTTTGGAGATTACCAATGTCTTTGTTTATAAGTTCCATGATGATACATTCCATGGCCTTGCAGACCAGGCTTGTCAGGCTAATGGGGCGGTAGATCCCAGAGTCCGTGGTGGCTCCCCCCTTGTGGAGTGGGATAACCATCACTGTGCGCCATTCAGCGGGCACAAAGCCTGAAGTGAGGCTATGATTGAACATGATACTTAGGTGGGTGCCAGTTCATTCTATAGTTCATGTAGAACACAGCCTGGGATGTTGCCTGGTCCCATTGATGCTGTGTTCTTGGCTTTGGAGAGTGTGTTTTTTACCTGTGCAGCCGTGATTACAGGAACTTTGCATTCTTCCTGTATAGAGATAGGCCCTTTAGGGGGTGAGGGGGGGTAAAGTTAGCACTGAACCTATCTGCCAGGATGTTGGCAATATCAGTTGGGTCTGTATATTTAGTGCCATTGTGCTGTAACTCAGAGCAGGTCTGAGTGTTGCCATTGAGATTCTTGACATAGCTATAGAATGCTTTGTGGTTGTCTTTAGAATCAGTGGTGATTTTGTTTTCATAACTAGCTTTGGAGGATTTTATCAGGGATCACAGCTTCTTACTGAGGATGACCAGGGAGCTCCTCCATTCATGGAATTTTATTCTCTTTTCCAAAAGTTTCTTTCTTCTGTTGTACAGTTTGTTTATGGCAGGGGCCACCAGATTGGCTTCCTTTTTTGGGAGGATAGAGTCTTGGTTCTGTTTGGGATAGCATGATCCATGTACTCTTGTAAGTGCTCATAAAGTGCAATTGTGTAGGATTCAGCAGTCGTAACTGTATTGTCCATCTGCATGGGTGTCATGAAGTTCACCACTTCTGCCTTAAGAAGCATGAAGTTGGCTTTGGAGAAATTTTTTACCATAGTTTCCTTAATGGGAGGTGGGAGCAGGATGGGGATATCTAGGGTGATTAGCTTATGGTCAAATCGGACCAATGAGGTGTTGACTTCAGGTGTGGAACACCGGTCACTCATGTTGGTAATGACTAGATCTAGGAAATTGTTGCCCCTGGTGCGGGTGTGGATAAGTTGATCCAGGGCATTGGAGTTTATGAATTCCAGAAAGCGTTGAGTGAAGGAGTTGGTACATTAGTAGTTTTCCCAGTTAATAGTGGGGTAGTTGAAATCACCCATTATTAGGGTGTTAGTTTGAACCCTAATATTTTCCACTACATCAAGAAATAAGAAGTGGGAATCCTGGGGCATGATAGGGGATCTGTAGCAATCTACAATTTGGATTGCAGTTTTGCCCAGAGTTAGTTGTACTTGGATAACCTCAGATGCATTATGCTGAGCAACTAGCCTGGAGGTGTGGATATCATTAATGAATATGGACACACCTCTGCCTTTAGTGTTCTAGTCCAGGTCACATGGCTGAAAAGTGTGGTATGAGCTATAGCCTGGTAGTGCAGGGGTGCTCTCTGGAGCCTTGAACCAGGTCTCAGTCACTACACAGATATGAATATTGTCCATTTTAAGGAGTGCCTCGAGTGAGTGCATTTTGAGATTTAGACTTCTAGCATTGAGTAGCATCACCCTCAGTTTTTGCTTGCTTGTTCCTGTTATGGTGGTGAATTTGTCATTTGAACCTTGACTAAAAAAAGGTACTATAGGGGCGGCAAGAACCTTAGCCAGTATCCGGAATTGTTGTATGTGTCCAGTCTGGTACATACTGAAGGGGGTATTGTACTCACTGATTGGTCTAATAAGGGCAGTGTACAGTGTCGCTACACTTGTGTGTGTCCAGTCTGGTACATACTGAAGGGGGGTATTGTACTTACTGATTGGTCTAATGAGGGCAGTGTACAATGCCGCTGCACTTGTTGTATGTGTCTGGTCTTGTACATACTGAAGGGGGTTCTGTACTTATTGATTGGTCTAATGAGGGCAGTGTACAATGTCACTCCACTTGTATGTGTCCAGTTTGGTACATACCGAAGCGAGTATTGTACTCACTGATTGACGAGGGCAGTGTACAATGCTGCTGCACTTGTTGTGTGTGTCCGGTCTGGTACATACTGAAGGGGATTCTGTACTTAATAATGGGTCTAATGAGGGCAGTGTACAATGTCACTGCACTTGTTGTATGTGTCTGGTCTGGTACATACTGAAGGGGTATTGTACTCACTGAGGGCAGTGTACTGAAGGGGGTATTGTACTCACTGATTGGTCTAATATAGGCAATGTACAGCCGTGGTGGTACAGCGGTAGTGTTGTTACCTAACAGCAAGAGGTTCTCCTGTTCGATTCTTGGATGGAGTACCTTCTGTGTGGAGTCTGCATGTCCTCCCCGTGGTCGGGTGGCCTCCAAAAGACATGTGTGAATGGGCATGCCTTCGCTGAAGGTTGGGCATTGGGGTGGCAACTTGGCACCATAAAAATTGACTGCCAATCATTAGCAGACCGGAGTTCCACTGTGGTGACCCCTAACTGGGAAAAGCCGAAAAGACAAACAAAAACTGAAGGGGGTATTGTACTCACTGATTGGTCTAATGAGGGTAGTGTACAATGTCGCTGCACTTGTTGTATGTATCCAGTGTGATACATACTGAAGGTGGTATTGTACTCACTGATTGGTCTAATGAGGGCAGTGTACAATGTCACTGCACTTGTATGTGTCCGGTCTGGTACATACTGAAGGGTCATTGTACTCACTGAGGGCAGTGTACAGTGGCACTGCACTTGTTGTATGTGTCCAGTCTGGTACTTACTGAAGGGGTATTGTACTCACTGATTGGTCTAATGAGGGCAGTGTACAATGTCGCTCCACTTGTTGTATGTGTCCGGTCTGGTACATACTGAAGGGGGTATTGTACTTACTGATTGGTCTAATGAAGGGGGTATTGTACTCACTGATTGGTCTAATGAGGGCAGTGTACAATGTCGCTGCACTTGTTGTGTGTGTTTAGTCTGGTACATACTGAAGGGGGTATTGTACTCACTGATTGGTCTAATGAGGGCAGTGTACTGAAGGGGGTATTGTACTCACTGATTGGTGTAATAAAGGGGATATTGTACTCACTGATTCATCTAATGAGGGCAGTTTACAATGGAACAATGACATCCTTTGACCTAGATTCCATTCCCTTGCTTATAAGCTGTACAAAGTAGAATCATTTCCTTACTACGTTAGACATGTAATGACCTAAGCTGAAGTCACTATCTACATGTGTCACCAAATCCCTGACCACAAGGTCAACTCTTAGGGGCGTATTATCAATGCAGTAATTTCCTGTGGTGGTCATCTTTCTGAAAGATACTATCATGCATGTTTCTCCTAAGATTATTAGACTTTCACTCTGGCACCAGTTATTAGTCTGTGTGAGACCTTCTTAGACGATGTTTGTGTCTTGGGTGAGGAGGTTCTACGATTGCACCTAGTTTACAGTCATCTGTTAACTTGGTCAGCCAGAGGCTTTTGTTATTTGCCTTGACTTCAGAAAATTAGATCCCAAAAAAGAGTGCCTCCAGCACCGAGCCCTGGTGGTCTACTAGTAATTAGCCTTTTTGTGAAGATAGGCTCTCCTTTCCTGACTGCTTGCATCCAGTTTATCGTTCGTTAAGAATTCATTTCCATATGAAATCTGCTAGTTCTCCCACTTTCCTGTATATTACTTGCCTTTCTTTTGCGTGTCTTTTTTTTTCTTTTCCCTTATCTGCTCCCAGAGGTTATAATGTTTAAGATATTTGCCTTACAGGCACGGGGTTTGATTCTCACACAAGGTAGTTGGCTAGGCTTAAATGGCCCACAATGGCAGTTAGCCTACTACTGCTCTACTTACCTCTCAACTGTACATATTTTCGCAAAATGTCCAGATTTTATGCCTATAATTTTAGTCTGTTCCTCATAAAAATTGTGTTTTTTTGACAAATCACTAGGATGATCTAAGGACTAAAATCATCAAATAATGACATGCATTTGAGATTCAGACCATATCCTTCAGAAAATGCATGCTAACACAAATTCTGTTATTCTAGGAACTTTCTAAGTTTATAAGAGCAATATTTAAAATGTGTCCCTATTTTTGGGTCTTTGCCCAGATTTCTTGTGCTAAGAGAGAGTTATGCTACTATATGAACCATAGTTTTATATAATACAATTTCTGTTTAAGACATTCATACTAACTTTTGCTATTTCCTGTTCCCTTTCTCTAGCTTTAACTTTCAGTACTTTATTTTACTTACTTATTTGTTTATTTCAATACAATTTTTCTTTTTTCCACCTTTTGCATACCTCCTATACTTTCTTCACAATATATAACCTATATGCTTTATACCTTTATCTTCTGTATTATTTACTATCCAGTATAAATGCATTTAGGTGGCAATTAGTATGACTGAAAAAAAAGGTGATGTGGTGAAGGAAATATGAAGACAAGGAATGCAGTCACAAGATAGCAAACTAGCCTAAAATGTTTTGTCAGCTAAATGAGAAGCACACATTATGCATGTGCCAGGATGGAGCTTTTCTGTCTGCTTAAAATGTTGGAAGATGAAAGGAACCAATGATCAGTACAAGAATTATGGTATGAGTGTGGATGTTAATGGCTTCAAAAGATGTTACGGGGTCTGTGGCAAAAATGTTTGAAGTATGCGACCGCCTGGGATATGAGTAATTGTGAAACAGTAGAATGGAGAGTAGAGCAGCTAGGGAACGTTATATCACCCGACAAAGGAACGATTACAGCTAGGGAACGTTATATCACCCGACAAAGGAACGATTACAGCAAGGAAACATTATATCAGCCGACGAAGGGACGATTACAGCTAGGGAACATTATATCAGCCAACGAAGGGACGATTACAGCTAGGGAACATTATATCACCCGACAAAGGAACGATTACAGCAAGGAAACATTATATCAGCCGACGAAGGGACGATTACAGCAAGGAAACATTATATCAGCCGACGAAGCAACGATTATTAAGGAAAATGGAGAACAGGAAGATTCCTGGGTGAGCTGCTTTATTTTATGAAGTTCCTATGTTTTAAGGCCTTCAGTTAAGGATGAGTTGGTAGAGATCTTTCAGTGCATTTTAGAGCAGTGACTTTATGATTTGGTTGGTTTTATTTATTGATTTTTTTTGAGTAACTGGATGCCTGATGTGTTTGCTAAATATGGGACTTAGGCCAATTGTGAAAAATGATTTTGGAGAGAGGTTTTCTAGGGTGATTAATAAATTTCAGACATCATAGCAAGACATTCTCCAGTTTCATTCTCAACAGGGGTGCCTTCTGTTTGGAGTCTGCATGTCCTCCCTGCGGTCGCTTGGGTTTCTTCTGGGTGCTCAGGTTTCCTCCCACATTCCAAAGACATGCAGTAGGTGAATTGGACATTCAAAGTGACCATGGGTGTGAGTGTGTATGCAAGTAAGTGGTACAGATGAACTACTGTAGCAGGGCTAGCCACCAGCAGTGTAAACCTTGGCTCGAGATGATTGTCACTGTTGCAGTGACACCCTGCCCCATGTGCAAAATGGGCTAAAGGAGTTGAGGATGGATGGACTGATGTGGAGTGAAGTGACACAGAGTCTTTAATTATTTTTGAATATTACAGGGCAGAAGACTTGCACTTTGACATGGAATAGTACAGCAGATTTCAGAGCATCAGCATAGAAAGATTTATGCAGTTAACAATCCAGTGCATTCAAGCTGGCTGTGTTGTATATTGAGTGTTTTTGTTTTGGTTCGTGGGACTTGGGGAAAATGGAAAGTTGACTTTTTTGTGTTTGCTTTTCATGTTTTCCCTTTCCTTTGAGTTCGAATGGCCTCATAGATGACATATACAGCAATCAAGAGGATGAAGTCAAACCTGCTGCAGAAAAGAATTTAAGTGCTTTGCAGCATTTGTAGCATTGCTGTTTTGTGCCTGATGCTTTGCTGGATTGGTTATTTACATGTTGCTTAAATGGCATGTGATTTCTCATAATGGATCTTTTTAGAATGTTTCTGACCAGGAATGGAAAAGACAAGAAGACAGGTATAACTTTCTAAAGCAAAGGAAGGCTTTTAATAATGCTTAGAATTTTAAGTAATGAAAAAAATGTAGATGAATGCATAAGAGGTTTGCAGGCTGGTTAAGGCGTAGTTAGAGTTTTGGAGGGAGAGTTTTGATTACTGGAAGACTGAGCAGGTTCTTCTGCATAATTGGCTAAGGCTCTTGCCACCCCCATAGTGCCTTTTTTAGGCAAGGCTCAAATTCTAAACCTACCACCCTAGAAAACAAAAATGGGAAGAAACTGAGGGTAATGCTGCTCAATGCCAGAAGTCTAAATCTCAAAATGCACGCACTCGAGGCCCTTCTCAGTATGGAGAACATCGATGTCTGTGCTGTAACTGAAACCTGGTTCAAGGCTCCTGAGAGCACCCCGGCACTATTAGGTTTTACCTCATATCATGCGTTCCGGCCCCAAAACCCGGACCACACCACAAAAGGAGGGGTGTATCCATATTCATAAAGGATACTCATACCTCCAGGTTGGTGGCAACGCATTTAAGCTTCAGAAACCATCCAGGTGCAACTAACCATAGGCAAAACTGCTCTACAAATTGTAGCATGCTACAGGCCACCCTCTCAAACTCAGGAACCCCACACAGCCTTCCTGAAGACACTGGAGGGTATAAATGTATCTCCAAACACCATCATATTGGGTGACTTCAACTACCCGAATATAGACTGGGAACATTACTCAAGCCCTAACTTTCTAGCCCAACGGTTCCTGGAGTTCATAAATTCAAATGCCATGGAACAGCTAGTCACTGTTCCCACGAGAGGAGAAAATATACTAGATCTCATTGTCACAAACATGGGGACAAAATGCTCTACACCGGAAGTATATCCCTCATTGGTGAGATCTGATCATAAACTAATCTCACTGGAAATCCACATCCCGCCCCCACCCCAAGCAAAAAAGACCATAGTGAAGAACTTCTCTAAAGCAAACTTCACACTACTCAAGACTGGTGTGGTATCCTTCAAGGCCCCTGAGCCAGAGGAAACCACAACCCAAGCTGCGGAAGCCCTTACAAATGCCTTCTATGAACACCTCCAGGACTGCATGGATCAGGCAATCCCAAATAAAACCAAGACTCTTTCCACAAAGGGCAAACGTCCAGTCTGGTGGACCCCAGCCATTAACAAACTTTACAATAAGAGGAGAAAGCTATTACATGATAGAACAAAATCCATAAAAGGGAAGTCACCCCTGATCATTATTAGTAAAAAATACGAGCACTCATAAAATCAACTAAGGCCAATTTTGAGAGAAAAATTGCCATGGATTCAAAGGACAATCATAAGGCCTTTTTCAGCTATGTTAGGAACCTGGGTGGAAACTCCCAGATATGCTCAGAATTAGTCCAAAATGATACAAAAATCACTGAACCCACAGACATTGCCAACATACTGGCAGACAGGTTCAGTGCAAACTTCACCCCTCTCCCCTAAAGGAGAGATAACTATCCCAGCCGAGTGTAGCCTCCCGGACATCTCAAATGCGAGGTGAAAGCTGCTCTCTCTAAAGCTAAAAACACAGCATCAATGGGACCGGATGGTGTCCCGGCTGTGTGCTACGAGCTAAATGAGGAATTAAACCCGCACATAAGGCAGCTGTTTAATCTCAGCCTTACCACAGGATATGTGCCCAAGGAGTGGCGTGACGGCAACTGTGGTCCCACTCCACAAAGGCGGTGCCTCTACGGACCCTGGTAATTACCGCCCCATAAGCTTAACAAGTCTAGTCTGCAAAGCTATGGAGAGGATCATAATGGAGCTCATAAACAAAGATATAGGGGACTTGCAGACATTGGACCCGACCCAGTTTGGCTTTGTCAAGGGAAGATCATGCCTTTTGAACTTGGTTGACTTCTTGAAACAGTCACCAAGGCCATTGATGAGGAAAGGCAGTCCATACAGCCTACCTTGACCTTGCAAAGGCTTCGACACAATACCCCACTCGGGTATTGTAGAAAAACTTACCAGCTTAAATGTAAACCCATATGTCACAAGATGGGTTGCAAACTGGCTTAAGGACAGAACCCACAGGGTTAGAGTTGCTGGCGCTGTGTCAGACTCCAAGCCGGTCACAAGTGGTGTCCCACAGGGCTCGGTCCTTGGCCCCTATTGTTTGGCATCTACTTCTCAGAAGTACAGGCCAACATGGGAGGACTTTGGCTGACAAAGTTTGCAGGCGACTGCAAACTGGGCCATAGTGGAAAGTGCATCGGACACGGATATCCTTCAGAAGGGACTCACGGAAACTGATAGCTGGTGCCAGAGCCATGGCCTGAAGTTAAACGCCAAAAAATGTATAGTCATACCCTTCGGGAAAAACAAGGTAACCCCAAGCTACCATATAGGTGGCAATCCACTAAGCACAGAAGAGGTTATCAGGGACCTGGGGACCCAGGTTGACAGTGGCCTTTCTTTTGACACTCACATTGCTAAAGTGGTTAGAAAGACCTTCTACATTGCCCACCTGATCATGAAGGGATTCACATCCAGATCTAGTGAGGTCATTGTTCCCCTGTACTCTTCACTTATCAGACCAATGATCGAGTACAATGCCCCATTCGGGATGTATCTCACCCGACATCTGCAGCAATTGGAGAGACCCCAAAAGTTCCTCACCAAAAGGATAAAGGGACTCCAAAATCTGTCATATGCTGCCAGATTGAAGAAACTCCAGCTCTATTCAGTCGCATACCGTCTGCTCAGAGGTGACATGTGCCTGACATACAAGGCCATGTCCAACCCGGAATTAATGGACATGCTCCACCTCAAAAATCCAAATCCACCAAAACCACTAGAGCAAGCGACTTAAACCTTAGCACGGATATAAATAGGACGTGCTGGAGGGATAGATTTATCACTCAGAGACTCCCTATGCTGTGGAATAAAATCCCGGTCCATGTGAGGCAGAGCACCTCGCTGACTCTGTTCAAGAGAAATCTAGACCTGTGGATGGGAGATCGTAGGTTTACCCCAGGAATCAACTCTGTGTCACTGCTGGACAGAGACACAACAAACTAATGGGCACAGTATTTTTTCATATAAGGGGTGGCGTAAGCCACAATAATTTGGGCTAGGCTTATAAATGCCTTAGGGCAGATAGCCTAGTATAAACCTATGAACCTATGAACCTATAAGAATGGTATTTGTCAAGGATGTCCTTTGAGTCTGATTTTTTTTGTAAACAGACTTATTAGAAGTTTAGTTGATGATGTGGATGTGAGGTTTATGTTTGTGGGAGGAAGAGAAACACCAACAGCTGAAATTTGTGAGAATGATTTCTGTATATACTGTGTAAATGTCAAGAGGATGTGGTGAAGGTGTTGACAGTGCATAGTGAATGGGACAGTAAGGGTGACATAATTATAAATAAATGGAGCTGTGAAGGTCCATATGTGTGGGGGTGTTAGGATGGAGGGGTTTGTGATAAGAAGGAATGGGCTGTAGTACTTAATACTGGGAGAAAACTAGTGGTCACTACATTGGACAAGAGCATCGATTAGTGTACTCATCGCTCTGTATACATGTACCAACAGCACATGCACGTGTGTAAACACACATTCAAATCAATCATCTTTCAACACTCTCACACACAGATTCACTACATACAAGGAGAAACACCCATTACCGCCCGTGATGTCCTCCAAGATTAATATAATCAATTCTGAGTTCACGCTTACAAAGGGGTAAGTGCCACTTGGGACAATGAGCTCACAAACACCCATCTTGTACTGCAGTCTCATCACCTACAACTCCGATCACTCATTCACAGACACACACACACACACACACACACACACACACACACATACACACACACACACACACACACACACACACACACACACACACACACACACACACACACACACACACACACACACATAAAACCAACCCTCCAATCACTCAGTCAGACTATGCCATGCACATGACAAGTGGACTAAGAAGCATGCACACACCATACTAGATAAACCTCCAGTGTCCAATTACATCAGACCCAAACAAGAAGATATACTGAGAACCCACATGCACAGCACCCTTTTGGTCACACCCCTCCCCGATCAGACAGACCTTTGATTGCTTACTCAGTTGTTCAGATCCATATGTGTGCTTGGAGGTGCTCAGGAGCACCACACACACACACACACACACACACACACACACACACACACACACACACACACACACACACACACACACACACACACACACACATACACACACACACACACACACACACAATACTGATATCTGTATTTTATAGGAACAAAACAATTTCTATAATGATCTGTACTCATCACATACTACAGATTCACATATATACTAGGTCAGTGCACATGTTTGATGAAGTGTGAGTTGAAATAGAGGACTTCAAGGAAAGGGCATATGACTCCCAGGTATACAACAAAGAGGAAAATTGCTGGTGGGGAGAGTTTCAGCTTAATTATAGGAAAATTGAAGTTAGTTTTAGTACTGCATTTTTTGAGACTATAGTTCACTGAGGGACAAGGCATATAACAGGTAGAAGGGAAGAAGGAAAACATTTTCATTTTAGTTAAAACCTTTTTAATTCTTATTTTGTATGTGGCATGTGTTCTTTTATGTCTGTCACATCTGAAAGTGATGTTAATGCAGTTTTTAATGACATTATGTAGTTTAAACTTAAATCCAGTTAAAAAGGACATAGTATAGGACTCATTAAGTAAAGGTGGGTACAGTGCGGTGAATTGGATGTTTGCTCACCAATGGATTCCAATAAAAGCTATTGTCAAATACAAAACAGGATGGAAGACACTACAGTATGCATGAACATTTGCATCAATGAGAAACAAATGCTCATCTCCTCTGTAATGCTTATTTTTGAAGGATTTTAAAACCCTTGTTGTTGACAAATGGAAACCGAATTGGCTGAATGTTATATAGGAAAATGGGGTGTATGGTGTGTGGGATATTAACTGAGGTTGTGACAAAAGGAGGGTACCTGTATATCAGTGAGAGTGTATATACCTTTAAGAAGCTATTCAAGGGCTTGCACTAGAGTATAAATACTGAGCATGTGCAAGCCTGACTGCCATTTTGTAGTTAGCCACTGAGATGTAAGCATGTATGTTTGCAAGCTCTGTTTGTTAACTAGTTCATTCATATTTAATGATGCTGCTATCCATCCTGATGTGTTTGTATGTATTAAAACATCTAAACAAAACCCCAGCCTTCTCATTATTTGTGTTACAGATGAATGAGCGACATTAGATGAGGGTAAGGAGGTCCACACAGCCTACCTAGACCTTGCAAAGGCTTTCAACACCATTCCCCATTCTGGTATTGTAGACAAACTCACCAACCTGAACATTAACCCCTACGTCATGAGATGGGTTGCAAATTGGCTCATGGACAGAACCCACACGGTGAGAGTTGCAGACTCTCTAGGTCCGACTCTAAACCGGTTACAAGTGGCGTCCCCCAGGGCTCAGTCCTAGGAACCCTCCTGTTCGGTATATACTTCTCTGAGGTACAGGCAAGCATAGGAGGATTTTAGCTGACCAAGTTCACAGATGACTGCAAACTAGGGTCCATAATTGATTCTCCGGCTGATACAGACACCCTCCAGAAGGGTCTCACTGAGACGGATACCTGGTGTCAAAATCACGGCCTCAAGCTGAATGCCAAAAAGTACATAGTCATCCCCACTGGAAAAACAAAGTACCAGCGAACTACCACATAGGTGGTAGTCCCCTAAATACAGAAAAAGTAATAAGGGATCTCGGGACCCAAGTTATTAGCAATCTCTCCTTTGATAATCATATTGCCAAGGTGGCTAGAAAATCCTTCTACGTGGCCCACCTAATCTCAAAAGGGTTCTCATCCAGAACAAAGGAGGTTATTGTGCCTGTCTACTCATCACTTATTAGACCCATTATAGAATACTGTGCCCCATTTGGGATGTACCTTACAAGACACCCGCAACAGCTGGAAAGACCACAAAAGTACCTCACCAAGAGGATTACTGGCCTCAAACAGATGACCTCTGCAGCCCAACTAAAGAAACTCCAGCTGTATTCGGTTGCATACAGCTTACTCAGAGGTGATCTCTGCTTGACATACAAGGTCATGTCCAATCCAGAATTGATGGATATGCTCCACCTAAAAAAAAACCCCTGAGAGCCACATGCTCTAGGGATATAAACCTTACCACAACAATAAATAGGATGTGCTGGAGGGATAGATTCCTGACCCATAGACTCCCCATGCTTTGGAACAAGATTCTAATATACATCAGGCAGAGCCCCATACTAGCACTCTTTAAAAGAAACCTTGACAGGTGGATGGGAAACAGAAAATCTACCCCAGGGATCACTGCAGTGGCTCTGCTGGACAGAGGCTCAGGGAACTAATGGCTCTGCTGGTCAGAGGCACAGGGAACTAATCTAAGGGGTGGTGAAAGCCAACACACTCTGGCTAGGCTTATAAATGCCCTTGGGCAGATAGCCTAGTACTTACCTATGAACCTATGGTGTCAGAATGGGATCCAGAAGCAAGACCGAGAGAAGTACAGCTAATATAAAGGAGTGCATCATCCCCAAAGTGTGCATACTTCGCAAAACATTTCGGAAATGAATTTCAGATGTTAAAACTTGCTCAGCACTATTTCTTTTCACATAATATGAAACAAGGCATACAGAACGTTCTAAATAATTTTGCACAAACAGATATGTACAATACTGATAAAAATATTCAAATTACTACAGAAAATGTTTGAAATAAAGTCCGAATTGCATAAAATGAATAAAATAAAGGGAAACAACTGCATTTTCACAAAGTATATGTATTTTCATGTTAATCAAATATATCCAAGTTCTCAGTAGTGTATAAAGTGTTTGTATGTTTGTGGAGTGTTGCAGTAAAGATATTTCACAAGGTACAACCATTACAAGGCATATTTCATGGAATACAGCAATTGCAAGGCATATTTTGCAAAGCAAAGTATTTTGAAGAGTTAATTGTACGTTTGGATGTTGTTACAAGCTCTTAGCACTGTTAGTTTGTACATAATTACAAGGGCCATATTTTCAGTGTGCTTGTGTATACTTTGTGGGCATGGCAGAAGGATTTTGAAAACCCAGTGCACTTGTGTTTGACAGTAATATTGCTGAGAACTGGAGAGTGTTTGAGCAAGAGTACAACATTTTCATACAGGCTGCATTTTCTGATAAAGATGGCCATACAAAGGTATTTATTCTACTTAAATTAGCTGGGTCAGAAGCCATAGAAAGTGAACGTTCATTTGTGTATGCACCTGCTATCTACAATGCAGAGGGGGGAATCCATCATATTGTTGTATTAGCTAAGTCAAGGGAGGATCCAGAGTGCTTAAAACATAAATTTAGAGAAATGTGTAACCCCAGACAACTGGTACAATGGAAAGGCACTTATTTTACATAAGGGATCAAAAGCCTGGTGAAACATTTGCAGGATATATAACTGACATGAGAAATAAAGCTAAAACATGCACATTTGGTGATTTAAGGGATGAGTTGATAAAGGGCAGACATGTGTGGCATAAAAGATGATGCTGTGAGAAAGATTTTGCTTCGTGACAGTGATTTAGCTTTGAATATGGCCATAGAGATTTGACAGATATACGAGCTTACAGAAAAGTACACAAATATGCTTACAAATGAGAACAGCTCCAGAAGACACAGTGACAAAGCTCATGTTAATAGTATGCACGATGTGGTAAAAAGAAACAGTCCCAAGCACATGGCAGCAACTGTAGCCCCTGCAGCACTCACTAGTAAACCCCAGAACTTACTAGTAAATTCCAGACTTCGCACAGTCTCGGTGAAGCATAAGAGTGAGTCAGCGAAATCAAAAGGGTTCATGGTTGCCACCACTCCTAATGTACAAAATTTCATTGCCAACTGTAGTAATTGTAGTAGTAATTGTTGGTGTCTTTCGGCTTTTCCCGGTTAGGGGTCGCCACAGCGGAACTCCGGTCCGCTAATAATTGGCAGTAGAGTTTTACATGCTGGCTTGCCGGGCCTAGCGCACAACCCTCAACTAAGGAATGCCCATTCATGCATGTCGCCACACAGAAGACGCTCTAACTGAGAATCGAACGGGCAACGTCTAACTGTGAGGCGACAACGCTACCGCAGCACCACCGAATCTAAAAGGAAAAAAATGTTTAACTTTTGGTCAACAATGCCACAAATGTAATAAATGGAATTATTTCAAAAGATTTTGTAAATCAAAAGGCCCACACTCTTTCAAGAAACAAGTTGATTAGTTAGACTGTGGCAGCTCCGCTCTTTATGCTGATGGTGTGTCAGTGCTTCATGAAACGGTCGATGGAGTAGATTTAAGGGCAAAGAATGAAATATTTTGTACTGTCCAGATAAATGGCAAACCTACAGAGCTCGAAGTTGACACATTGTTCCAAGTACAATATTATGTCAGCAGAAACATTTGCCAGAGTGTGTAAAGGTGAAAGGCTTGATTTGGCAAGGTGTGCGAAACTTGTTGCTTATGGAGGTGAAGAAATTCAAACCTAAGGCTCAGTAGTGCTTTTGTGTTACTTCCAGCAGACTGGAAGAAGCAATGACTTGTTATTTTATGTGGTCAAGAGGCACGTCCAGTCATTATTAGGTCTCAGAGACGGTTTGAAAATGAGACTGCTTTAATTTAATAAATCAGTGGAGGCCCAGGGAGAAATGATATAGACGCATGTCTTTGTAACATGGGAGGAAACCAGAGCACCAGGAGGAAACACACACGAATGCAGGGAGGACATGCGGACTCTGCACAGAAGGCACCCCAGCCGAGAATCGAACTGGGGAACCTCTTTCTGTGAGGCAACAATGCAACCACAGCACCACTGTGCCATCCATTAAAAAAAAAAAAACAAACAAAAAAAGACCACTACTCTAATTTGCCCAGCACATTTTTTCCACCTATGCTGATCTTTTCCAAGACAATCTAGGCAAACTTCCTGTTGTGTACTCCATGAAGTTAGATCTGGAGGTCAGTCCAGTTATCAGGCCAGCATGTAAAGTTCCAATAGTCATGTAGGGACAGAGTCAAGGCTGAGTTAAAAAAAATGGTGTGACAAGGTGTGATTTGTCCAGTTGAAACTGCAACTGAATGGATATCTTCCATAGTGGTAGCTCATAAGAAAATCTCAGATGACATCAGAATTGTGTTGACCCATGAGATTTGAGCAAAGTGCTAAAAAGACCTCATCATCCAATGCGTGCAGTTGAAGAAGTCGCAGCCTTAATGCCAAATGCCATTGTTTTTTCTGTCTTAAATTTACTTTATTTTTTTATTTATTTTACATTTGTTGACCAGGCTAGTCTAACTGGATACATGTCCATTTTCAGTGGAGGCCCGGGGAGAAAAGTTCCAAGACACATACAAAATACAATATAGAATGTTGCAACAGTCCAAGCTTAAAACAGCTGTTGTTAATAAAAAGTACAGTACTCAGCATAACAATAACACAAACAGTAAAATGTAATGCACAAGAGATGTTACTATATACATATATTTAAATTGCAATAACATGGTCTTTTGGTTCTTTAAGGATAAGTTAATAAAGGTGAAGAGTATTCATTAGTGTAAAGGAAGAAAGTTAGTCAGGATTAGTACAGGGGTATAACCAATGTGTATTGAGGAATAGTTTTAGATTCTGTTTAAAAAGTGTTAGTGCAGACAGAGATAAGAGTTCAGTGGGTAGAAGTTTCCAATGCTTTCCAACAGTATTACAGAACAGTGAGTCTCCTGCCAAGTTGTTCGATCTGCAAGTATTGATCAGCAGTTTGTTTGAGGAGCGTAAATTCTTAAGATTGTTGTAAGGGGTAATGAGGCTAGTGAGTATTGGAGTGTTGGTGGGTTGATATAGGGTCATATGGGCTATAACAAGCTGGTGAAATTAAAGCAGGTTTAGAAACTCTAGTCATCCTAGTTGCTTTAGATTAAGACAGTGGTGAGTTCTAAAAGGAGAGCTAGTGGCAAATCTAGCAATATTATTATAGGAGATTGCCAGTTTGTTGAGGTTGTTTTTAGAAAGATTAGTGTATATAGGTGAAGCATAGAATAGAGTGGTGATTAAATGAGTTCTGGCTATAGCGGTCCTGGCTACTGGTGTAAGAAAGGGTTTGATTCTATAGAGGGACCCCAGTTTTTTGTTGACCGATTTTATTGTGCTGTTTATATGAGTATCAAAGTTAAGGTTGCTATCTATTGTTAATCCTAAGAGTTTAGTGGTTGGGTCAGGAGATATGAGAGTGCCATTATTAGATATGAGTGTGAAATTTATTGGGGTGGACTTTTGGGTTGGAGTGAAAAGTAAAAATTTATTTTTTATGGGGTTTAGGAGGAGGCAGCAGTTTAAAAAACATTGTTCTACTGTATTGAATGCTTTTTGGGTAAGGGACTGTAGTTCAGTTGGAGAAGTGGCTGAACAAATTATTGTAGAGTTGTCTGCGTATTGAATACAGATGGTGTGAGGAATTGCTGAGTGAAGGTCATTAATAAAAATGGAAAATAGGAGTGGGCTTAATATGGAGCTCTGAGGAACACCAAGGGAAATGGGAAGGTGATTAGATAGATTATTATCCTATAGTACAGCCTGTTGTCTATTGTCTAAGTGAGATTTGAAACAATTTATGGCTAGAGGTTCAAGTGAAAGGGATTTCAGTATATTTATAAGGAGCTGGTTATTAACCACATTGAAAGCTTGAAATAAATCAATAAAGGCTGCAGAGGAAAGAATATTGTTGTTACGTTTTTTGTTAAATCAGTCTGTGAAGGATAGCAGGGCAGTGGTAGTACTGTGGAAAGGTCTAAATCCATGTTGACAGTTGGCAAGTAAGTTATTTTGGAGTAGGTGGTTAAGTAGTTGCTTATGGATGCATTTCTCCATTATTTTTGCTAGAGGATATAGCAGAGCTATAGGACGGTAGTTAGAAAAGTCATTAGAGTTCCCACCTTTATGTAGTGGGATGATATGAGAAATTTTCCAGATAGAATGGATAGTTCCTTCACTTATTGTTCTGTTAATCAGAATGGAAATGGGATAGGCTATGACTTTTTTGTAGGTATTCAGCTAGGAGAGGGTCAGCTGAGGGGGTGGTAGGTTTTAGTTTTTGGAGAAGGGAGCAAATAAAGGAAGTAGAAACTGGTTGTAACGGAAATGATGGAGGTGGGCTTGTAGTAGATGTAGGCAGATTTGAGGTATCTGGAGATAGTTGACTAGCAAAAGTTTGGATAGTGTCTGTGAAGAAAAAATTGAAGGCATTAGCAGTATGTGTGGGATTCTCAGGGTTGGAGCCTTGTGGGTTAGGTGTGATAGAGTGATCTGGGTATAGTAGTTTGTTAATGCTAGTCCAAAACTTTTGTGGTTTCTTTTGGTAAGTTTGCTGTAGTTGGAAGTAAAAGTTTTTTTTTTGTCTAAGAGGATGGCATTTTTGTATTATTTCTAAGTTGTCTAAAGGTCTGGTGATCTGTAGGATTCTTAGTAGTATGCCTTTTTGTCCATGATTTGTTTCTAAGAAGGATTTTTTGCCTAGTAGCGTTTGAGAGCCAAGAGGCAGGTTTAGCTTTATTTATAACAGAGCAAGTTGGGGCGTGGTGGTCAAGGATATCTAAGAATGTGGAATTAAAGTATTCCACAGCTTCATTTAGTTGGAGGGATTTTAGTGGTGACCAATTACATTGCTTGAGTTCTGTCTGGAAAAGTTCTGGGTTATAATGCTTTTTGGTACGTATTGTCCTGAAAGTGTTTGTGTAGGTTAGGTTGGTTTTATGTCTGATAATATAAGTTAGTGAGTGGTCACTTAGGTCATCTGGGAGGGTTCCTACTTTGTATGTTTGATGAGGAGTATTAGTCAGAATCCAGTCTAAGGTATTTTCTTTGTTATTAGGTTTATTAATTCAGGTAGGGGAGTTAATAGTTTCTGAGAAGCCATATAGGTTAATATGGGTGGTACGGTGTACATTACTACAGGACTTCCAGTCGATATTAAAGTCTCCTAGGACTATAGTTTCTTGTGGGAGATTAATAGAAAGCCATTTAAGGATATTTTCAAGGGTATTAATGTTATTTCCTGGAGGAAGGTAAATACAGATGATATATATGGATCTACATGAGTTGACCTGAAATTTAGAAATGAGGATTTCCGCATTATTGTCCAAAGGTGGTCTAAGGTTTGCAGTGCTAACTTGTAGGTTTGCTTTATAAAGGATTGCTACCCCTCCTCCCTTTTTGGCTGTGTGGTCTAGTCTAAGGATATTGTAACCAGGTGGGGGTGACTTCATGGTCTTTAACTGTAGGTTGTAGCCATGTTTCAGATAAACATAGAATGTCAAATAGGTGGACATCTAGGAGGGCGTGGAGGTGGGCAACTTTATTGTTAATGCTACGTATATTGAGATGTGCTATATAGAGTGAGTTAGGTGGTTTACTAGGGGCTTGGGTACTAGTGTTGTTACGGATACACTTTTCAGTGGCAAGGGTATTGTTTGGGCCAGGGTTAGGATGAATGTCCCCATCTAGTAAGGAGTGGAGGTATATTCTATTTATAGGGTAGTGAAGCTTACAATAATAGTCTAGGAATTTTCTAATATTTAGAATGGTATACTTAATGTGTGCTAGTCTATGATATTTGGCTTGTAGGTAGCAGGGTTTGGATGTGATATTTATGAAGTTTTGAGAGATAGTTAGTAGTGGTGTCGAAGTGTGTTTGGAGGGGAAGAGAAGGGAGGGGTATAATGGTTGTTCGTAGGAGGTTAGCAGATAGGCAATAGTTAGAGGAGGAAAGAGTGACACAAAGAATAATAGTTGTATTTGGTGTGGGATGGGTAATATAGCTATTATATTGGATTGTAAAGTGGAAGAAGAATGGGAGGTAAGGTAGTGTGAACAGGTAAGGAGATATATCAACAGGTGAAGTGATGTAACAAGGAGGGATGAGAGGTGAAGTAATAACAGGTGTGGTGTGACAAGGAGGGTTGGGAGTGCTAATGAGGTGATCTGATAGATTGGAGCAGTTGTGATGGGGGGTGTGGTTTTAGAGGAATAAATGTAGGAGCACTGGGGGCGGGTGGAAATTGGGGGCAGGGTAGGGGAGCAGAGTGAGCCCGCAGGGCGAACAGAGCAGGTAGAGACAAGTGAGTGAAACAGCCAAGGAGAACAATCAGTGGAATGCTGACTGATAAGGTAAGTTAAGGCGAGGTAGGTGAAGAATGAATGAGAAGTAGAGTGGAAGATTTCCAAGGAGGATAGTGGGAGATTACAGCAAAACAAGAGGTGTAAGAAAGAACAATAGTAGTAAGGTGAGGACAGTAGTCTGTAGAATAAGTATTTCCTGGGATATTGGGATAGGCAAAAGATAGGGACTAGATAAGGGTGCCACCTAGTGGCCAGGGACTTGTATTACAACAATAGTATTTTCTGGAGAAGGTTGGTCTAGGGCTAGATAGGGCACTCAGTTCAGCTATGGAAGGTAGTGAAAGGCAGACAGGGGCTGTAATAAACTACAGGTTACAGAGGGGGTATGGCTGCTGGCTGACCAGGTTGAGAAGCTTTTTAATACAAACAATAAGGAATAAGCATACTACAAATAAGCTTTACAGCCAGTATGAGGAAAACACAGAGTTCATATTGGCAAATTCAGCTTGACAAGAAATCAACATTGCTTACTACTTTTAGTACTCCGTTTGGCAGGAACAGATGTTTGAGAATGCCAGTTGGGATAAATTCTGCAAGTGATGTCTTTCAGCGTACAATGGAGCAAATTTTTTCTGGGTATCCTCGTGCTAGCATAGTAGATGACATACTAGTAGGAGGTCACGACGAAGTAGAACATGACAGAAACCTCAGAAAAGTTCTAGAAAGGGCATGTCAAGTGAATTTTAAGCTCAACCCACAAAAATGCAAATTCAGGCAACTGGAAGTTTCTTATGTCGGTCACTTATTTACCAGTACAGGCTTATGACCAGACCCTTCAAAGCAAAGAGCAATTCTCAAGATGCCAGCTCCAGACAATGTTTAAGCCCTGCAACTTTTTCTTGGCATGGTCAACTACCTAGACAAGTTCATTCTAGACTTTAGCCAACTATCAGCACCACTCAGAGAGCTGATACACAAAGATGTATACCGGTCTTGGTTAGAGCAACACCAAAGAGCATTTGATGTCGGATACCTGGTGTCAAAACCATGGCCTTAAGCTAAATGCCAAAAAGTGCATATTCATCCCTTTTGGGAAAAACAAAGTGCCCACAAACTACCACATAAGAGATAATCCACTAAGTACGGAAGAAGTAATTAGGGATCTGGGGACCCAAGTAGATAGTAACCTCTCCTGTGGCAATCACATTGCCAAAGTGGTTAGACAAACTTTCTATATAGCTCACCTAATCACAAAAGGGTTCACATCTAGATCAAGAGAGGTCATTGTGCCCCTCTACTCATCGCTCACCAGGCCCTTAATTGAGTACAATGCCCCATTTAGGATGTATCTTACCCGACACCTGCAACAGCTGGAGAGACCTCAAAGGTACCTCACCAAGAGGACTGTGGGCCTCAAACAGATGCCCTATGCTACTCGAATAAAGAAACTCCAGCTCTATTCAGTTGCTTACCGCCTACTCAGAGGTGATCTCTGCCTGACATACAAGGCCATGTCTAACCTGGAATTGATGGACATGCTCCACCTCAAGAAAGCCAAATCCATTAGAGCTACACACGTCATGGATTTAAACCTCAGCACAACAATAAATAGGACATGCTGGAAGGATAGATTCATATCCCAGAGGCTTCTCTCGCTCTGGAATAGACTCCCGGTTCATGTTAGGCAGAGCCCCTCGCTGACCCTCTTCAAGAGAAATCTTGATGAGTGGATGGGAAATCGTAAATTTACTCCTGGGATCACTTCTATGGCCCTGCTGGACAGAGGCTCAGGAATCTAGTCTAAAAGGGTGGCGAAAGCCAACACATTCTGGCTAGGCTTATAAATGCCCTAGGGCAGATAGCCTAGTAACTACCTATGAACCTATGAACCTATGTCCTGAAACAGAGAATTGCTAGTCCACCAACTCTCAGATACTATGATGTTCACAAGACAGTTACACTTTCCTGTAATGCTTCAAAATTTGGTCTTGGTGCAGTCATTCTACAAGAGGATCAACCTGTTGCCTATGCATCAAGAACTCTTACCCAAACTGAGATGCAGTATGCCCAGATAAAGAAAGAACTTTTGGCAATTATGTCCGCATGTTCAAAGTTCCATGATTATGTTTATGGTAGACCTATCCAGATCGAAACAGACCACCAACCATTAGTCACAATCTTGAGAAAGCCAATGCATTTAGCTCCAGCCTGACTGCAATGTATGATGCTGAGATTGCAAAGGTATAATTTCAGTCTTGCCTATAAGAAAGGAAAAAATCTTTATCTTCCTGATACTTTGCACAGATCACCCAGAAATACCACTGAACAGTCTGACAATCAAGGTTCTCATTCGACTGATGATTTTGAAGTCATGGAAGTGAGAAATCTTTTTTCCACACATCTTGATGAACTGAGAGATCACACACCCACAGATCCAGTTTCACAGAGCCTCAGCCACTTTATCAATGAAGGATGTTCGTCAAAGCAAGGTAGTTTTCCTCAAGAAGTGCAACCTTATTTTCCATACAGAGATGAGATTTTATCTGACAAAGGTATCATAATGAAAGGTCCAAAAGTAATTGTTCCAAAGTCCTTGCAACCTGAGTACATTACTGTTCTGCAGCATGGTCACCCAGGAACTGAATCTACCAAAAGAAGGGCGAGAGGACTTGTTTTCTGGCCTTCTATGTCACAAGACATTGAGAGAGCACTTTATTCTTGTTCTGTATGTAATAGTACAAAGCCTCATCAACAGCTTAACCAGATTCTTGAACTATCTTGGTCAACAGTAGCCACCAATATCTTCCAGTGTAATGGTCAATATTATTTGTTGTTAGTAGACTCCTACTCCAGTTGGTTCAAGATTAACCTACTTCCCAACCTAGAATCCAGTGCTGTCATTACTAAGATGAAGTGTTAATTTGCTATACATGAAAGTCTGCACAAAGTTATTTCTGACAATTGCACACAGTTCACAAGCCAACAGTTCAAAAGATTTGCTGAAGAATAGGACTTTACCCATGTCACAAGTAGTCCAGAATACCCACAGTCGAATGGTTTGGTAGAACACGCAGTTCAAAGTGCAAAACAGTTACTTGAGAAGTCAAAACAAGACAGTAGTGATGTTTTTCTGAATCTTTTGAATCTCAGAAATATTCCTCATGATAAACATCTTGGCTCACCTGCTCAGAGACTTCTGTCAAGACAAACTAGACATTACCAATCAGTAGTCAATTGTTGGTTCCATTTGTCAGGAACAACAGGTTAGTGAAATCCATTATGTTGAAGAAGTGCCCATTCCAGAAGTCCTACTATGATAAGACCAGTAAACGACTGAGTCCATTACAAGAGGGAGAAGTGGTAAGGATGCAAATGTCCAGAGGTTATGATCGGATCGGTGTCATGAAGAATACTGGTCCAGAGCCAAGATTGTACCTTGTGGAATCAGAAGGAGCAACCTTTAGGGGATTCAGAAGCATTTACTACCAATGTCCGAACCTATACCACAGCTAATAGGATCTCAGAGTGAGTTGTCCAGTGTTCCAATTCCAGAAGAAGTTCCAGAGGACATTCCCGTTCCTGTGACGAATCCAGAAGTTCCTGATACTTGCTGTGCATCACAGACTGTCCCTGTTGCTAAATTTAGTCCCAACTGTTATGTTACTAGATATGGTCGATTCTCTAAACCTTGTAACAGATATGAAGCAACTTGGACATGAACATTGTGTTATGTTTCCAATGCATATAGTGATGATAGTAATGCATGCCTAGCTCTAACACTGTTTTGTATAAAGGACAATCTTTTTAAGAAGGAGGATGTAGCTCAGTGAGAGTGTATATACCTTTAAGAAGCTATCCAAGGGCTTGAACTAGAGTATAAAAACTCAGCACGTGTGAGCCTGATGGCCATTTTGTAGTTAGCCTCTGAGATGTAAGCATGTATGTTTGCAAGCTCTGTTTGTTAACTACTTCATTGATATTTAATGATGTTGGTTTATAAACTTTTTGATGGTGTCCAAAGAATAAGAAAAAAGAATAAGAAACTTGACCTTAGAGGGGAAATAAACAAACACTTTTCTGAATATACAAACACTGTGAGAGTGAAGAATTTACTGTTTCACTCAAGTAATGGGGTTGTAGGTGCTGTTTTTTCTTTACTCATTTAATTTTTCTGTTTTGTGCATCCCTGCTTGAGTTTAGGTTTTGTACTGTTTTGATTTGAATAAATATTTCCCCTCTAGGTGGCAGTATGTTTCCAGTTATATCAGTGAAGTGTTAGGAATGTAGTAGTCTGAAGTACTGTTTCAAAAAAGTGAGTACCTTTTGCTACGCTCTTGGAGATAGTTAAAAAAACAGAATCATGATATCTTTTTTTCAGGCTTTGATCTTTGAAGTTAATATTTTTCGCCAAATGCACAGTTGAAGGACTCATTTAATCATCTTTGTTACAGAGTGGCCGTTTTCCAAACTACATAAAAATGTGACTCACACTAATGTAAGCATATCCTGGTGCCGAATTAAGTCTGTTGTATAAATGGGGGGATAAGAGGCACCCAGACTGTGCAGAATGTGGTGGTGGTGTCCATTACTGTTTGTGTTATTCCTGGCGGGCTCTGGGGAGGCAGGTTGCTTTGGAATGAATACCTGGCATTACTTGATCCATGGAAACTGTCCAAACTATGAATAATCAAACGTGTAAGGCAATATTAAGTTTTTTTTTTTCAGGTGGAGAAGATTAAACGTGATGCTTAAACTAATGTGCCAGTAATTTTATATCACTATTCCATGACAGTGTGCAGTGTACTGCCAAAATAGTAATAATAATAATAATAATAATAGTAATAATAATAATAATAATAATAAAAACACCAATGCCATACAGGCCCACTGACAGAAAAGACTGGAGCACAGTGGAGATGTGATACCTTTCATTGGAACCACCTGTAGCCCCAAACCTCTGTAGTGTAAACCCTCTGTTGGCCCAATAAAAAGTGTTGCATAACCTACGTGTTCTGCTGTTTTTAATGCTGTAATTTAGGAGGTCGCAATCTCGTTTCTCAGAAGCTAGACAATTTGGATTCATGATTATGTTAGAACTCACTTGTAGAAAAGTGGTGCTGTATATTTTTACTTATTTATTTACGTTTGGTAACCGGGTAATGTCCGTCTGGGCTATAAACAAGCCCGTTTTCAGTGGAGACCCAGGGAGAAAAGCTCCCAAAGAAGTAAGTTTACAATATTTATATTGTTATGGTAGTTACAGTATCAAAAAGATAACTAAGTTTACACAATGATAAAATACAGTGTAAAAACAAATTTATACAAGATGAAAAAGTCACACATCAAAGTAGTATTCTATTTTCAAACATCTGTATTTGTTTTGTCTTTTACTATGTACTTAATTTCTGCTTCTCCAGTTTGTTGTGTTGTGAATTAGTGCATCGCTATTTGTCCTTCGTAGTGTACTGTATGATGTAACTGCCTGACTTACTGTCATTTCACAGAATGTAGTATTTTGCTGTAAAGAAGTAATCATTCGTATCTGAGTTTTTGCCTTGTTTTTCTCATAGTCAGATCAGAGCTGCAAAGAGATGTGCCCACTATCTTGTTAACAAATGTTAAATAAGACCTCATTATTCTGTTCCATTAACTGCTGCAAGGGACTTTTGTTTTTGCATACTGCTATGAAATGAGATTTCTAGATCCATAGCTAGTGTTTAGAAATATTTTATTTTTTTTATTTATTGCAGTTTGATAACATGGTAAGTAGGCTGGTTGACAGACCCTTTTTCAGAAATGACATGCCATATGATGGGTAGACAGTTCTATAGAAACCTGGAGTACATTTAGGAAAAAAAAAATATCTGCATTACGCACTGGCAGTATGTACAAACTGATACAGAACAAAAAATACAAAATAAAAGTAGTCAAATTAATAATGCAGAAATAGACATTTGTGCTATATACACCATATATACATTATTTACCTAGCAACAAATTATAAATGAAGAAAACATGTAGTTAGTGTTAGTGGCACTCGGATGGAGATGCTTTACTTTTGTCTTGATAACAGGAGCAGACTGCATCCTTTGATAGGAATTCTTTTTGTCAAGTGTTAGAGACATTGGAGCAGCGCTTATCTGCTGATTACTGCAGAAAATAAAGAAGCCCTTAAAGTACAAGAAGGACTCAGAATTTGATTCTTCATTTACAAGAAACATTGTTTTATTGACGTAAATCACTAATCCATAAGAGGTAACATCAACTTGACAAAACTTCAAACCAGATAAAACCACAAACCCGATATGACAGCCAAGGAATTGTCCCACCAAATATCAACATTCAAATTATCTGAGATAACTGAGATAACAGGCAACATGGTTTACAGCACTGACAGCTCTGGACAATCCTTTGTTGTTTTTCTGAACAATAAACTAATTAACCTCTTTTTCCTTAAACAGGCTGTATACTTCCATTGCAGATCAATCCCCAGCAGTTTCTCTGCTCCATCGACAAGGAGCAATGAAAAAAGAAATTTAAAATGGAAAACAATAAAAACCAGAAAGCTGCTCACACTCGTCTGTCATTGTTTTTATTCTTTTGCACTCACCCCTCTACATTCCAAGGGGTGAGAGAGCATTGCAGCTGATGATGACATTCTGGGTAGGCGAGGCCACTGAATTCATTCGACTTGCAATTCTAAACATGCGTTATGCTGATGAGTTGATCATTTTATTCTCAGGCGAATCTTCTGCTCAAACTAATTTAAATCTTCAGCCTTCCTTTCCCACTTTGTATGACTGGGCTAAACTTCATGGTCCTGTATCAGAACGCTGACAAAATAAGTAATTGCTTTTTACTATTAAACAACTCCTTCCAGATGACAAATAAATATATGACTGTCTCGACACCTGTTTTTCTACATGTTAAACTGTCAATAACTTCCACAGATAATGCACACAGCAAAGAGGTCAGCACTACTGCATTTTTAGATGTCACCAATGTCACTCATCCTTAGTTTCTATAACATCTATATTTTTGGCTTTCTGCTGTGAGAGTGGAGTGATGATTGTTCGCTACTGGTATCTCTCCTCTGAATTCCTGCCTCCCATTCAACATTGATCAGTTTTGCAGATATGATTACCCGGATAGCACAATTCTTTGTAGGTTCAAAACTTCATAGGCAAGTATTAGGCTAGCTGGCCTTGTGGTCCATTTTAAGCCTAGCCAATTTACCTTTCATATGTGAGAATCAGACCCTGTATTTTATGTCAGTGAGGTAAACATTTGGGCCATTATACCAACCCATTCTCTACCTTTAGGGGTGAAGGAGGGGGGATCAATGCATTCTTTTTTCAGCATCATGTGTTTGTGTAGTAGATATTTTTGCTATGACCTACTATTTCCCCAGAGGGGAAGGCTTACAGTGGAATAATGTTTGCAAGCACATTTCTGCACATATTGTGCTAAAATGGTTGCCCACCATTTTAAACACACACACACACATACACACATGTATACATATATATGTATATATATGTATATATATATATATATATATATATATATATATATATATATATATATACAATATATATATATATATTGTATACTGTGCTGCAGTGTAGTTTTACTTGACAGTAATACAATAGCAGAGAAACTCCACTAAGATAGGTGAGGTGGTCGATTTCTGCTCAAGCACAGCCTCTTATTCAGCTATCCAGCTTCCCAGGCCACTGATTGATTCTGGGTTGCCAGCACCACAGGGAGACACCCTACCTTTGCCAGTGGGACAGTGTAACAATCATAAGTTTGACTTGCAAGAATGCCATCACTAGAAAAAATCAAAAGTTGAGAAGAGTTTATAGAGCCAAAACATTCTTATCCGATATGGCAGAATGCCTGCCACTGCAAACATAAACCTTCTTGCCTCTCTGCCTGATTCTACAGTTTTACTAACTCATCTTCACTTCTAACTTCTACACTAACCTGAGCAGTCACATAGTAGTGTTGTTAGATTCGTGGCTGGAAAAGACAAGAAAATTCACTGCTATCTCTTTTCTGTTTGGCTAGAATTTAACCAAACTATACCATGAGTTCTGATCAAACCTGCATATAAATTTCTTTACTTACCCAAATGTTCTTCCCTTCCTGACACTATTAGTTGGCACAAACTTTCATGGCATCTCAGAGATTCTGTTGGACACCTTTATCAATACCCTAAAAAAAATCATAGGTATAGAAATGCACACCACATTGTTGCTGCAGGTAGACTGTGAAACAAGCTCACAGCTAATATAAGGACAATCCATAACAAATTATTTCTCAGCATAGCCATAAAAACAATATATTCACAGTATACGTGCCAGTGTAAGCATTAATAAAATCCTTACAAAAAGATAAAATTCTGTTAGAAGTTTTGGAACAGAATGTTTATTTATCACAACTAATTATATACCTTCTGAAAAAAAAATCACACTAGGAGATGTAGATATTGACTGGCAAAATCTCACATCAGACTTTCCCCTCATCTATTATAAACCTTTATTGTTACACACAACTTATCAAAATGCACACAAGATTTAATAATACCAACAGTAAACATGCAATATTTAGACTAGATATTGGTCTTTCATCTTAATAAATTTACAGCCTTTGGAACCTATCCAAACTCACTTAGTGACAACCTTCCAGCTTACACCCATAGAAATACCACCTCCCAACCTAACACTCACCAACTTAAAACAAGCCAAAACATTTCTAAATTCAATAAAGACTCTTTCATCAATACATTAAAAGCCTTGAATTGGTCTGTCCTTCCAAATGACAAGACAATCAATACTTTTAATACCTTATGTGATGACTGGGGAAGAGATGGGCGAAGGTTGCCAGCCTAGTCAAATAAAATTTAATATATAATTCTATCAAGTGTATAAATAAATGTAAAATACAGGCTTGTGTTTTTAAATGTAAGAAAACACTGTGAAATGTGGAACTGCAGAATATGTGACAACATTGCACTCTACTGGCCCAGTGAAGCATGTTGTATCCTTTCATGTTAGAATTCGGCCCGAGGGCGGCTGGATGAAGATTTCATGCCCATTGTTTTAAGGCTAAAGTTTATGACTAGAATTTAGATGTGGAAGGTGCTTTTATTGCTTTAATTTCTGTTAGTATATACTTGTGAAATATTTTGTATCGTTGTAAGTTTCTGAGGAGATGTTAGATTGCTAAGTAATGCAGTTTGTGGCCTGAGAACTCAGACCAGGTGTTAAGATGATGAAATATGAATACTGGGAAAACCTAAGTGTCAAAAATTATGTAATTTTGGGAGGACCTTAGAGACATGTTTGTTAGTAATGTTTAAATACTATTTCTCACAAGAGACCTGAAGCATTTTGATCTGGACATCTAACTTATCAGCACTCTGCTTATGCTCACATGTACGTTTTTAGCACTGTGATATCTTGTAGGAATAGTTAAAGCTAGTAATGATTAATTAGGTATTTTTCTTTGAAACCATACATGTAGTACTGTATTATTTTAAGTTTCTGTGTGATCTGTGAACTCTTGGATATCTCTCTGGTGTAGTAGATTTGTCTTGTGTTTTAATTATTTATTATTAAATATTTTTAAAACCTTCTACCTGTGGCTGGTTTGTGTAGAGATGAAGTATGCTTCAGAGTACATTATATATTTATAGAGTTTACTGTCTAAGTCCTTCCAATAAGCCTTAGACTGTATAGTCACATTACCATTGGATATTAATATTGCACAGTAATAACTGGACACCCTTTTAAGGGCCTTTTAGTAGCTGATATTATTAACTGGGTGGTGGCAGTAATTACTACCATATAGTCTGGGTAAAGGGGCACCGCTGGAGAATCTGTGCCAGCCTTTCCCAGGAGTGTCTGTGAAGTTGTATAAGTACTTATCTCAAAGTGTGTGTGTGTGTTGTGTCAGCAACTTGGACAGGGACACGAAGCGCTGGTTGGACAGAGAGGGTACTGGAGGTTCTAGCTTGCCCAGTTAGGCTGAGACCTGGACCCTATAGCTGTGCCAGTGGGGAGTCTTTTTGGGGACCTGGTGAGCAAGGGAGCACTCAGCCAGAGACTGTGATCTTTGTGTGCACCTAAGGGAAATTGTACTTTACTGTGTGTATTAGTTATCCTTTCTTCCTCTAGGAGATGACCTCCCTGGTGTTAATGGTGAGGATTGAGGCTCCTTGATTGCTGGGCCAGGGTACGGTTGTCACAAGTGGTGGCAGTGGTGGGATCCACTTCACATACTAATTGGCTTCTAGTGGTGTGGGTAGAGCGAATTCCTGTAGCTTATGTACAGTGATCTCTAAAATTGTTTTGTACTCTAAAACAGCCACGCAGTGTATACCAAGAGTTCAGATCACAATTGTTTATTTCTTTTGTTATCTTAGTGTTAGTCGGGGTGAGCAGGCAGCATGTCAGAAGAAGAATATGGAAAGCTGACAAGGAGCAGGCTGGTAGAGATATGCCAGGCTAGGGGGCTGGTGCATGGAAACCTGACTAAGGCAGACCTGATTGCAGCCTTGGTTACAGCTGCATCAGAAAACAGCAGCCTGGAGGATAATCAGACTGACAGTGGAGATACAATATTCTCGGAGAATGGACAGCTCAACCTTTCTGCAGTGGACTTAAAAATCCAGCTGGAGCTAAAGAGACTTGAGTTGGAGTCCAGGCTTATGGAACTGGAAGCAGCTGAGAAAACGAGGAGCCTAGAAGCTGAAGAACAGGAACAGCAGAGATAGCATGAGAGGGAAATGCTGACTCTTCGGCAGAGTCATGGAGGTAATGGGGAAGGGAGTAACCGGACCCTCAGAAGCACAAAAGGTCAGTACATTTCTTCCACAGTTTAAAGAGGGGGATACTTTTGATAGCTTCATTCATATGTTTGTGCGGGTATGTAAATAGTATGAAGTTGAACAAAGGCTCTGGGTACAGTTCCTGACCCCCTTATTCCATGGTAAAACTGTAAGTTCTTTAGCAAAAATGCATGACACTGTTTTGATTATACTGCTGTAAAAAGACATTTGTTAGAATGTTTTAAGCTAACACCTGAAATGTATAGGAAAACATTTTTGTGAGGATAGATGCAAGGCAGATGAAAATGTATGTGAATATGTTGTTGAACTGAGCACTTATTTTCACTACTGGGTGAGTGGATGTCAGGTCACCACTTTTGAAGGGCTGGCAGACCTTTTGGTAAGGGAACAAGCCCTTAGCACTTTGCCTGAGGACATGAGGATCTGGTTAGCTGATAGACAGTGTGCTACTTCAGAGGAGTTGAGGAAGAAGGGAGACCTATACCTAGCAAGCAGGGCAGTCCTGCACAGGAAAGGGAACCCCGGTACTGCTCATGGGACTAAAGGAACCCATGGTGGGCAGCACAGACTGCCCCAACAGAATCTGCCAGTAGCAGGGGAAGCCACTAGTCCATGTACACGTCCAGGAGCTAAGGTTAAATGTTTTGAATGCAATCAGTGGGGCCATGTGGCATACAGATGTCCACAGAGGCAAGGTGGGAAACCAAAGGTGAGAGAGCCAGTAAGTGGGAAAGACAAAATGCCAACAGTGGGTTGTCTTGCAACAACAAGGGTACCAAACTACCACCAGAGGTTATATCCTATTGTAGTGAATGGCAAAGAGGCCATTGCTAAGAGAGACACAGCTTTTGATATAACCATTGTAAAGCCTGCACTGGTTACAGAGGAGCTCTACTTGCTTGGGCAGTCTATTCCAGTCAGGGCTTTAGGAGACATCCCATTCCAAATACCTTTGGCTAGGGTTCACCTTGACTGGGAGGGTGGAAAAGGAAGCCAGCAAGTAGGTGTGTTTGAGGATATACCTGCATATCTCTTGATAGGGAATGATTTTGATAGTGCAGTACCCTGCACTTGTGCAGTTACACGCAGTCAGGATTGGAGACAAGCATGTAAGTCTGGTAGCCTGGGGGAGACCCAGACAGACTGCACACTTGCAGCCAGGACTGCTGAGATTGTTACTTCAGGGAGGGAGCTGCTCTGTAGCAGTGAGACTGAAGGTGAGCCACAGCTGCTTGTGGGTACTGATGGTCCCTTGGACAGAGGGACTGCAAAGGTAGAGGTGAGTAGCAGTACTCAGGCTGACAGTGAGGCACGCTGTCAGAGGATGCCAGACTTCCTGTTGAAGGGGAGCTGGGAAGGGTTACAAGGAGAGACTTGAGACAGGCTCAGCTCTTAGACCCTACATTGCAAGGCCTGAGGCAGGTAGCTAGGGAGGCACCTGATTCTCAAGGGAAGGGGGAATCTGTATACTGGAACAAAGGGTTACTGTACAGAGAGTGGACCCCTGAGGGAGGGCTAGAAGGTGAGAGAGTACAGCAGTTGGTAGTGCCTAGAGCTTACCATCTGGCACTTCTAGCCATAGCCCATGATATTCCCTTTGCAGGTCATATGGGCATAAAACATACAAAGAGACGTATTATGCAAAACTTTTATTGGCCTGGAATTTCCAGAGATGTAACAAGGCACTGCAGGACCTGTGAGCAGTGCCAAAAGGTAGGCAAGGCAGGAGACAAGGTGAGAGCTCCTTTGATGCCTTTGCCTGTGATTGAGGAGCCATTTCAGAGGGTAGCTATGGATATTGTGGGTCCTCTGAGTACCCCAAGTTCCACAGGGAAAATGTATATCCTAGTGATTGTAGATTATGCTACACGATACCCTGAGGAAGTGGCTTTGTCCTCCATTGAGGCAGAGAAGGTGGCAAATGATTTGTTAGAGATTTTCAGCAGGGTAGGTTTCCCAAAGGAAATACTGTCTGACAGAGGTGCCAATGTTATGTCAGACCTGCTGACTTGTCTGTGGACATCCTGTGGGGTGAAGCATATGAAGACCACCCCCTACCATCCCCAGACTAATGGTCTTGTTGGGAGGTTAAACTCTACAATCAAGTCCATGCTACGGGCATTTGCAGATCAGTTTAAGAGGGAGTGGGACAAATATTTGCCCCATCTGTTGTTTGCTTACAGAGAGGTTCTACAGAAATCCACAGGTTTTTCACCCTTTGAGTTGCTGTATGGGCATAGGGTGAGGGGACCTCTAGATTTAATTTGAGATGAGTGGGAAGGTGAGTTTGAGTCTCACAAGGAGTCTGTTGTGGCATATGTCCTGAACCTCAGGACAAGGCTCAAAGAACTCATGGGCTTGGCCCAGGAGAACCTGGCAGAAGCCCAACAACATAAAAAGGTGTGGTATTTTTTATTTTATTTATTTATTTACATTTGTTGACCGGGAGTGTCCGACTGAACGTAGGTCCATTTTCAGCAGAGGCCCAGGGAGAAAAGCTCCATAGTTAAAATAAACAGACAATAGTTACATTGGATTACATAGCGATTAACAATTTAACATAGCAATTACTTACAACATATTTACAGATGAAGAACATAGTGCATCAGTAGACAATTCGAATATTTATCTGTGAGGTACATAACAGACATTAACAAATGTTACAAGAAGAAGAAGTTCCTGCTGTATAATAAGTACTAGGCTTATGAGCATCTGAGCTTGCTATAATCAAGGTAGTTAGTGGAGTGGAAAGAAAGGTAGTGGTTGGATGGGGTGGGTGATATTAGAGTGGGAGTTGCAAGGGCATAGCCAGCGTGTATGACAGGTAGTATGACAGGAATGCTCGAGCTAGAGAGTATGCTGTAGGGCAGCAGGTGATGGTTCTCATTCCTGTCAGACACAGCAAGCTGCAAGCAGCTTGGGAGGGACCCTACAAGGTGGTAACAAAGGTAAGTGCTGTTAACTACATGGTGGAAGTGCTAGGCAGATGGCAGGGGCACAAATTGTACCATGTTAACATGATGAAACCTTACCATGATATGGAGGCCCTTGTGCTGAGCATTTGCAGCGGATTGCAGGAGGAGTCTGAGAGAGATCTTGTGACTGATCTCCTCAGTCAGGCTCGGGCTGACACCTAGGTGGAAGGGGTAGCAATGTCCCAGCAGCTATCTCCTACCCAGGTTTGAGAGATCCGAGCAGCATTGCAGGAGTTTGGGGGCATGTTCACCGGGAATCCAGGTAGCACCCACCTGGTGCAGCACCAAGTGGCTACAGGACCCCAAAGGCCTATCAGGCAGGCCTCTTATAGGGTGCCTGAGAGAGTCAAACAGACTCTGAAGGAAAAGGTACAGGAGATGTTGGAACTAGGGGTGATTCAAGAGTCTAACAGTCCCTGGGCCTCACCAGTGGTGTTGGTGCCAAAGAAGGATGGCAGCACCAGGTTCTGTGTGGATTACAGGAAATTAAATAGTCACACAGAGTCGGATGCTTACCCCATGCCTAGGACAGATGAGGCCCTAGAGCAGCTGGGTGGGGCTATGTATCTTACAACTATTGTTCTTACTAAGGGTTACTGGCAGGTGCCCTTGACTCCCAGTGTTAGAGAGAAGTCAGCCTTTGTAACTCCTTTTGGCTTGTATGAGTTTACAAAGATGCCCTTTGGGATGAAGAATGCTCCAGCGACTATCCAGAGGCTGGTAGATCATATCTTAGCAGGAGCAGGAGGGTTTGCCCTTGCTTACATGGATGATATTGCTATCTACAGCCATTCCTGGCAAGAGCACCTTCAGCATGTCAGGGAGGTGCTGGGCAGACTACAGAGGGCAAGGTTGACCATTAAGCCGAGCAAATGTCAGGTCAGGTGGGTATGGCAGAGGTCTCCTATCTAGGACATAGAGTGGGGAGTGGTAAGATAAGGCCAGAACCTGCCAAAGTGGAAGCTATTCAGACATGGCCTGCACCTGCTACCAAAAAGCAGGTGAGGGCATTCTTAGGGACAGCAGGGTACTACAGAAAGTTTGATCCCAATTATAGTACCATAGCTGCTCCCCTCACAGACCTGACAAGGAAGAACAGGCCATATAAGGTAGTGTGGATCCCAGCATGTGAGCAGGCATTTCAGAAGCTTAAGGAAGCTTTTGGAGGACCCCCTGTGTTAGCCAGTCCAGACTACAGCAAATAATTTGTTGTGCAGGTGGCTGCTTCAAACTATGGGGTGGGGGCTGTACTTAACCAGATTTCTTTAGAGGGAGAAGAGCACTCAGTGGTTTATCTCAGTCATACGCTCCAACCCAGAGAGGAATGCTATGCAGCGGTAGAAAAGGAATGTCTAGCCATAGTGTGGGCACTACAAAAACTTCAGCCTTATCTGTATGGAAGAAAATTCATTGTGATGACAGATCACAACCCTCTAACATGGTTAAACAGAGCCAGTCAGCAAAATGCCAAGTTGCTAAGATGGAGCCTGGGGTTGCAAGCATATGATATGTCAGTGCAGCACCACAGTGGGAGTAGCAATACCAATGCAGATGGGCTCTCAAGACAGGGAATGGGGTGAGGTACACCCAGATAGACCTGATACTCTAAAGTGAAGTTTCTCAAGGGGCACTTAAAAAACTTGCTTGAGTTCCCTGGTGGGGGGTGGGAGGGTGGGGGGGTGGGGCTGACGACTAGGGAGAGATGGGCAAAGGCTGCCAGCCTTGTCAAATAGAATTTAATATATAATTCTATCAACTGTATAAATAAATGTAAATCACAGGCTTGTGTTTTTAAATGTAAGAAAACACTGTGAAATGTGGAACTGCAAAATATGTGACAACATTGCACTCTACTGGTCCAGTGAAGCATGTTGTATCCTTTCATGTTAGAATTCGGCCCGAGGGTGGCTGGATGAAGATTGCATGCCCATTGTTTTAAGGCTAAAATTTATGACCAGAATTTAGTTGTGAAAGGTGCTTTTAATGCTTTAGTTTCTGTTAGCATATACATGTGAAATGTCTTGTATCGTTATAAGTTTCTGAGGAGATGTTAGATTGCTAAATAATGCAGTTTGTGGCCAGAGAACTCAGACCAGGTGTTAAGGTGATGCAATATGAATACTGGGAAAACCTAAGTGTCACAAATGATGCAATTTTGGGAGGGCCTTAGAGACATGTTTGTTAGTAATGTTTAAATATTATTTCTCACAAGAGAACTGAAGCATTTTGATCTGGACATCTAACTTATCAGCACTCTGCTTATGCTCACATGTAAGTTTTTAGCACTGTGATATCTTGTAGGAATAGTTAAAGCTAGTAAAGTTTAATTAGGTATTTTGCTTCGAAACCAGACTTGTCCTACTGTATTATTTTAAATTTCTGTGTGATCTGTCAACTCTTAGATATCTCTGTGGTGTAGTAGTTTTGTCTTGTGTTTTAATTATTTATTATTAAATATTTTTAAAACCTTCTACCTGTGGCTGCTTTGTGTAGAGATGAAGTATGCTTTAGAGTACATTATATATTTATAGTTTACTGCCTAAGCCCTTCCAATAAGCCTTAGACAGTATAGTCACATTACCATTGGATATTAATATTGCACAGTAATAATTGGACACCCTTTTAAGGGCCTTTTAGTAGCTGATATTATTAACTGGGTGGTGGCAGTAATTACTACAGTATAGTCTGGGTAAAGGGGCACAGCTGGAGAATCTGTGTCAGCCTTTCTCAGGAGTGTTTGTAAAGTGTATAAATACTTATCTCAAAGTGTGTATGTGTTGTGTCAGCTACTTGGGCAGGGACACGAAGCACTGGTTGGACAGAGAGGGTACTGGAGGTTCTAGCTTGCCCAATTAGGCTGAGACCTGGAACCTATAACTGTGCCAGTGGGGAGACTTATTGGGGACCTGGTGAGCAAGGGAGCAGCGAGCCCCAGACTGACTGTGATCTCTGTATGCACTTAAGGGAAATTGTACTTTACTGTGTGTATTAGTTATCCTTTCCTCCTCTAGGAGACGACCTCCCTGGTGTTAGTGGTGAGGATTGAGGCTCCTTGATTGCTGGGCCAGGGCACGGTCATCACACCTTATTTTAAATACTTTAAACAGCCATGCCTCACTCCACAAAAACAGAAGTAAAAACCTAACCCGGCACCATGGCTCGCTACCCAGATAAAAACTACATGTATAGAGACAAAGCTCGAAAAGAACGGCTTAAACTTAAAACTCCCTATAACCTGCAACTCTATAGAGAAATGCACAATCTGAGTAAAAAAAAAAACAAGTTAATGTAGATAAAAACAAAACAAAAAAAAAAACAAAATTATAGCCATCTACAACTTCACCAGAAAAATGACCCCCCAAAAAAGCCTGGACATCAATACATAACCTGTTACATCCAGGCTCAAACATGGAACCTAATCTTTCTCATAACAGCTCTTCACTAGAAATTGCAGCCTTGTTCAATACCTACTTCATAGAATGCATTACCTCCCTAACTAAGAACTTCTCACCCCCTCCAGTGCCTGTGCCACCCCATGAATAACACCCAATCCTAGTAATTCAGCAAACAGATTAGACCAAAACCACAATTCTCCATATACCATACATAATGCCACTTCCTTTACTTCCCCCCAGGTATGTCCACCTGAACCTAATTCACCCTCTGTATCCATTACTTGCAATGTCCACTCAGGACCTGTCTCCACATCAGTGATAAAAACAACTTCTACTTAAACTCACACCCTGCTCCACTGCAGATGACAACCTTCCTCCTGAATACCAGAAATCCTCCAAAGCTAGTTATGAAAACAAAATCGCCACTGATTCTAAAGACAACCACAAAGCATTCTATAGCTATGTCAATAATCTCAATGGCAACACTCAGATCTGCTCTGAGTTACAGCACAATGGCACTAAATATACAGACCCAACTGATATTGCCAACATCCTGGCAGATAGGTTCAGTGCTAACTTTACCCCCTCTCACCCCCTAAAGAGCCTATCTCTATACTGGAAGAATGCAAAGTTCCTGTAATCACAGCTGCACAGGTAAAAACCACACTCTCAAAAGCCAAGAACACAGCATCCATGGGACCAGACAACATCCCAGACTGCGTTCTACATGAACTACAGAACAAACTGGCACCCCACCTAAGTACCATCTTCAATCATAGCCTCACCTCAGGCTTTGTACCTGCTGAATGGTGCACAGCAATGGTTATCCCACTCCACAAAGGGGGAACCATCACAGACCCCAGGAACTACCGCCCCATTAGCCTAACGAGCCTGGTCTGCAAGGCCATGGAACGTATCATCATGGAACTTATATAAACAAAGACATTGGTAATCTCCAAACTCTGGATCCCAACCAGTTCGGGTTTGTAAAAGGCAGATCATGTCTCCTAAACCTGATAGACTTCTTTGAAGCAGTCACCAAAGCTGTAGACAAGGGTAAGGTGGTTCACACAGCCTATCTAGATCTTGCCAAGGCTTTCAACACCATCCCCCACTCTGGAATTATAGATAAACTCACTAAACTTGGTATAAATCCCTATGTCACAAGATGGGTTGCCAACTGGCTCACTGACAGAACCCACACTGTGAAAGTAGCAGACTCCAAATCCGACTTCAGACCAGTGACAAATGGAGTACCACAGGGTTCAGTCCTGGGTCCTCTCCTGGTTGGTATCTACTTCTCTGAAGTACAGGCTAACACAGTAGATCTTTGGCTAACGAAGTTCACAGATGACTTCAAACTAGGAGCCATAATCGAAACTCCTAACGATGTGGGCATCCTACAAAAGGGCCTCACTGAGACAGATGCCTGGTGTCAAAGCCATGGCCTCAGGCTCAATGCCAAAAAGTGCATTGTCATCCCCTTTGGTAAAAACTCTGTACCCATGAACTACAACATAGGTGGTAGTATACTTAACACCGAAAGTGTGATAAGAGACCTTGGGACACAGGTGGACAGTAATCTCTCCTTTGATAATCACATCGCCACATTAGTCAGGAAATCATTCTACGTGGCACACCTCATCACAAAACGTTTCTCATCCAGAAAAAAAGAGGTCATTGTTCCCCTCTACTCATCACTCATTGACCCATTATAGAGTACAACGCCCATTTTGGTATGTACCTCACAGGACATCTACAACAACTGGAAAAGCCACAGAAATACATCACAAAGAGGATTACCAGCCTCAAACAGATGCCCTACGCAGACCATCACAAAAAACTCCAGCTTTACTCCGTCGCATATCGCCTACTCAGACGTGATCTCTGCCTAACATACAAAGCTATGTCAAACCCAGAGCTGTTGGACATGCTGCACTTAAAGAAATCCCAATTCCTCTGAGCTACACACTCTAGGGACCTAAACCTTGTCACCACAATAAACAGAACATGCTGGAGGGATAGATTCCTGTCCCAGAGACATCCCATACTCTGGAACAAATGACCTATCTATATCAAACAAAGCTCCTCATTAGCACTCTTCAAGAAAAATCTTGATGATTGGATGGGAAATAGGACATTCACCCCGGGGATCACCTCTGTGGCTCTGCTCGACAGTGGCACATGAAAATAATTTTCTTGGGTGGCAAAAGCCTGGGTACCTTTTTGGCTGGGCTTGTATAGGCCCCAGGGCCGATAGCCTAGTACCTACCTATGAACCTATGAACATAGCTGCTAATGCCATAGCATACCCAATCTCTATCTTTATCAACAGATTAATGTCTGAATACTATACACTCTCACTATAGAAAAAAATCCTATATTATCCTTCTTCATAAAGGTGACATCTCTAACTTTAGGCCTATTGCAATATTTGAAAGATGTATTCATAAGAAACTCCTCCACTATCTTCTACAAGAATAGCTCTTAATATCCACCCAATATGGTGTCCACCCAACACACAGTACAACTACTGCTCTCCTATCATTCACTGACACCATAAACAAATACAGGGACTTGGGCACATTTGTCTCCTCCTTACTCCTTGACCTGTAAAGTGCATTTGATGAAGTTTCTCGCAATAAATTCCCGTATAAACTGTATCAGCTTGGACTATCCCTTTCTTCATTTCTACGGTTCAATAGCTATTTAACTGACAGATTTCAGTCTGTAAAATTGCAACAACTTATTATTTTTATTTTGCATTTGGTTACCTGGACAGTCAGACTGGACATGGATCTTTTTTCAGTGAAGGCCCAGGGAGAAAAGTGCCACAAATAACATTTACAGACACAATAATAGCTTTCAATTTGAATTCACACACAGTAATAGCTTTCAATTTGAATTCACACATAATAATAATTTTTAATTTTAATTCACACACAGTAATAGTTTTTAATTTTAATTCACACAGCACAGCACAGTACATTAATGAGAAGTAGCGTTACATAATACATGACATAAAATTACATGATAGCACCACCAATTTAAAATGTTAGTTTCAACAGAAAGTAGTTGTCACATATTAGCAGCTGTCATTAAGTACAGCTAGGTTAAGGTACAGGTAGGTATAATTATAAGAGATGTGAGGAGAGAAGTATGGGATGAAGGTATGATTGATAAGTACAGAAATAAGGAGACAGAGTGACAGAAGGGGGAGATCCTAGTATTTACCTGGACTGTCGCAGTTGCAGAGCCATGAGTTCAACAAATGTGATTTCAAGGACTTTTTATATTCGTATATGGAAGCTATAGCTGTGATGAGATGATGAAGTTTATGCCACTGTTTTATTGTGTTAGAGTAAATGGATGAGCCAGCAGCATTGTCACAAAAGGAAATACTGCCAGGCAGCTATCTGGAATTTTGTAAATAATTATATGTCATTTGTGAATATTAATATGAGTTATATAGAAATGTGACAGAATCAGATACTGCCAGCACAGCTATCTGGAATTTTGTAAATAGTTGTGTATTATTTGTGAATATCAGCATGATGCAATTGCTTGTGTTACCACTATATTAGAAGAGTAGGTTATGTGTGTATCAAACTGCTGGTACAGAAGTATGTGTTGAACATGGTTTGTACAGTACTGAGCTTAAAATATGTATCCACAGTGTACCCAACTGGAACATAGATTAACTTGCAAAACTTAAGACTAGTTGAGATTGAATTACTTTATTGCTGGGCCATACATGGAGATGTTATCTTTCAGTTTCAGTCAACAGGATACAGGATGTCTATACTAGGGGACTCTCTGCATTGCCTTGAAAGAGAGATAATTATTACACTTGAGATGTAGGAAGTGTTTTATTGTTTTAGGACTTCCAGGATCTGCAAACATCTGAGGAAAAGCCTTTATTTATGTATTTTTCACAGAGAGATGCTAAATGTTGTTAGTTTCTAACAATGGGGTTTTAGCCTGGGAACTAAAGTCAGGTGACAAAAAGTGATTCCATCCAAGCTAGATCAGCAATAATAGTTGATATTAATTTAAGGACTCTGAAAGAAAGAGAGACTGGGCATTTTGTATTTGTCTTTGACCTGACAACATCCACTTACCACCTCTGCCCTTGCTGTAAGTAAGTTAACTAGGGTACAGTTTAAATATTTCCTGTGATTTTGAACTCTGATGTCACTCTGAATATATATTTAGTGTCTTCTTGTTATTTTATTATTTATTATTAAATATATTTAAACCTTTTAACTGTGGCTGGTTTGTTTACAAATATTTAAGCTCTTAGTATACTTGCATATCTATTTGGTGACACTGTACAGGCCACTCCTAAAAGCCTGAGTCTTGGTCAACTACCATTTGTATTAACAGTTACATTACACAGTAAGATTGGACACCCTTTGAAAAGGGCCTTAAAGTAGCTTATAAGTAGTGGCTGGTGGCAGTGATAACTACCTTATAGTCTGGACAGAAGGTGGCATAGTTAGTAAACTTGTGCCAGCCTTTCCCAGGTGTGTGTGTGTGTGTGTGTGTGTGTGTGTGCGTGTGTGTGTGTGTGTGTGTGTGTGTGTGTGTGTGTGTGTGTGTGTGTGTGTGTGTGTGTGTGTGTGTGTGTGTGTCTGTGTGTGTGTGTGTGTGTGTGTGTGTGTGTGTGTGTGTGTGATTGTGTGTGTGTCAGCTATTTGGGCAGGGACACAAAACAATGGTTGGACAGAGAGTGGGCTGGAGGTCTTGGTTTGGCCACTCAGCTGAGATCTCAACCCTATAGCTGTGCCAGTGGGGAGTCTTATTGGGGATCTGGAGAAAGAGGGAGAAACCAGCCCCAGACTGATTGTGGTCTCTGTGTGCTCATAAGGGAAATTGCACTTTACTGTGTGTGTACTTGTCATCCTCCCAGATGTATGTCCTCCCACTGTTGCCAGTGGTGAGGAATGAGGCTCTTTGATTACTGGGCTACTGCAAGGGCATCATGTATTAATTGGTGGAAAGTGGTGGGATAGCCACATCACATATTAACTGTGGGCAGTGGGGAACATACGTCCTGTATGATTTGTCAGGCTTTCATTCCAAAGACTGTCTATAGTCATTATTCCTCTTTGGCCTTGTATTTAGAGAACCAATGTCTTAAGCTTTTGATGAAAGACACTATGGAGGGAACTTCCCGCTTTAATGGTCGGCCATCTGTGAAGAAAAAGACCAAGAAGTCTTGGTTCTGATTCTTCCACTGTACTGCCTTTGCCAGACTTCTCTCCCTAGGCTAGTGAAAGCCCAGAAGATTGACCAGCTCTTCCATTGGGTTCCTCTGCTGTGAGCTCTTTGGAGGCTGGCATAGATCTAACCTTATACAAATCCTTGGAGGCCTCACAGATGTCCAGTTCGGATGTTCAGGGGGAACTGTGGCTGATTATTACTGAAGGGCCTAGGGGTTTTCTTCAAAGTTTGGTTAGACAGGAAGTTCTGACTACAATTGAAGAATGTCATCTGGTATCTCAGCCTTCTAAGTTTTACAGGGCAGACATCCCTTTGAAGAAGAAACAGAAAACAAAACAAATTTCTTCTACTCCTAAGGACCCTCAGATCAGAATTTCACTCAGTGTGTGTTTAATGGCCTTATGGCTTTGAAACCTCCTCAAGGAGTTTCTGTTCCTGCTCCACCTTAGTCTTCAACTCCTCTTAAAGGCCTTGGGAACATAATTCCTCTGAGGAAGAGGTCCACTTAGATGAGGAATCCCTTGCCTATTCTTCCCAGATTCCTTCTCCATTAGACTATGGTTCTGAGGAAGAGGAGTCCACTAGTCCTGACGCTCCCTTTGAGGAGATTTGCTTCAGGGACACAATTTCCATGATGATGGAATTTTTTAAATAATATTGTGCTCAAGTTTCTGAGGTACAGGAGAGGTATTACAAGCTTCTGATAATGGACTCTCCAGACCTTCTACTGTTCCTCCTGTGTTGGCCACCTTGTCAGATGCCTTTTCTACTGTGTCTAAGGCTCCAGACTCCTAGCTCCCTGCCCCCAAAAAAACTGATAGGTTTTACAGAGTGCCTGAGGATAGCAGATTCATTTACAGATGTCCTTCAGCTGACCCCTCTGTGGTGTCTGTGGCATATGACAAGCCATCTCAGTTACTTCCATCTACAAAGCTTCTTCCTTCTGACAAAGACAATAGGACTATGGAAAGGCTAGGTAAGAAGGTTTATACCTCTGCTACCTTGGCTTATAGAGATGTCAATTACTAAACTCATATGTCCAGATATATTCTGGCTCTTCTTTCTTAGGCCTGCCCAGTAATTTCTGACCTTAATGATTCTGAGGGGAAGAGTTCTCCTCTCTCTTTGTTGGGGACTTCTCAGGTGGCTCACCATTCTATTAAGTGTAGTTCTGATGCAGCAGCTACCTCTTTTAGGGCTGTTGCCTTTGGTTCTGTTTTAAGATGTTATTCCTGGCTTTGGCTTCAACCTTTGCCTGATGATATTAAGGCTAAGTTGATGGATGCTCCTCTGGATAGCAAACACTTATTTAGTGCAGCTGCTGCTGATTTGTTTAAAAGTCTCTTCAGGATAAGGGCAAGACTTTGCAGGAACTTAAACATGCATTTGTTTCTCCTGTGCCCATGTTACAAAGAAATTACCCTAATAAGCCAGTGTTTGTACATAAGGGAGTCTTGCCCTCCTCCCAAGGGTAAGAATGAGGGGTAAAAGGGCTCTTCCTGCTAAGGAACCCAGACTCCTGTAACCCAGAAATCTCTTTTTCCTGACAAACCAGGCGCTGTTCTTCTCAGCCACATTCCCCTTTCTCTTCATCTTTATCCCTTCCAGTTTGTTTAGAAATTACTCAGGATTCCTGGGTCCTTTCCATTATCTGTGTAGGTTATTACATGTTTGGGAAATCTCTTCCCCCTTTCAGGGGCATTCTTCAGCCCCCTCGGGAATAGTTAGCTTTCTTTCTGAGGTGCTTCAAGATATTTTAACTCAAGGAGCTATTCAGGAAGTTCCAGTTTCCCAAAGGGGAAGGGATTTTACTCCAGAATGTTTTTCCTTCCATGGAAAGAGGGCACTTGGAGACCCATTCTAGATCTATGTCATTTAAACACCTTTCTGAAGGTCACTTCCTTTAGGATGTTGTCCCTTCAGACTCTGTTCCCTCTGCTGCTTCCTCAGGCTTTTCAGTGTGTCTAGACAACAAGGATGCTTATCTTCACATCCTTATTCACTCCCATTTTCAAGAAGTTTTTATGTTTCTCTGTTGCTTCCTGGCATTTTCAGTTCTCTGCTTTGCCCTTTAACCTTTCAACTGCCCCAAGGGTATTCACCAAGTGCCTCGCTCCTCTGGTTGCTTTTTGCTGGCTAAGAGGGATACAGGTCTTTCCCTACTTAGACAATCTCCTGTTTCAGGCCTCCTCTCCAGAGATTCTACTGCAGCATCTTCATTTTGCCATTTCTTTTATACAAAGCCTGGGGTTCACTATAAATTTCCAAAATTCCTTTCTGAGTCCATCATTGGATCATGTATTTCTGGGGTGCAGGATCCAGACTGCTCCAATGCTGGTATCTCTGCCTTCTCCCAAGGCCTTAAATCTCATTTCTTTCTTTCAGTCCCTTCTTCCTGTGGCCTCAGTCACAGCAGGGAGTTTCTGGGAGCTCTAGGGTTTATGGCCTCCACCATTCTTGTGCTCCCTTTTGCCAAACTCCACGAGAAAAAATCATTGGTTTTTAAAGTCTGTTTGGCTTCAGCATTGTCCTCCCCTGGACTACTTAGTTCCTCTTCTTCCATGCCTCAAGCTGGAATTTCAGTGGTGGATTCAGCAGTTGACTCTCAATCCAGACCTCCCTTTTCAACCCCTTCTTCCCTCTCAAGAGCTGTTCACAGATGCTTCAGATGTGGGTTGGGGAGCATCCTTCAGCTCTCTAAAGGTGCAGATCAATAAAGGAAAGACTACATCAATGTAAAAGGAGATGACAGCTCATCTGATGCTCTTCAAGCATTTCACCCCCTATTCTTTCCAGGCCTCTCAAGGTGTTTACAGACAATATCAGAGTGATGTGGTATGTCAGTAAGCAAGGAGGGACAAGGTCTTACCTCCTTTGTCAGTTGGCTCTTCTAGTGTGGAACTAGCAATCCGGTACCAAGTGACTCTTCAGGCAGTATATATTCCTTCAGGTCAGAACAGTGTGGCAGTCTGAGTAGGTCCATAACACAATCCTATGAGTGGATGCTTCACAGGAATGTGTTTCTGGACATTGCCCACCAGTGGGGTACTCCTCAAGTAGATCTATTTGCCTCCCCTCTTAACAGACAACTTCCTCCATTTTGTGCCAGAGTCCCAGGTCCCCTGGTCTGGAAGGTGGATGTCCTCTCTTTTTCCTGGAAGGGGATGCTTCTTTATGCCTTTCCTCCTCTTCCCCTTATTCCAAAAGTCCTGTTCAAAATACAACAGGATGCTCCCAAAATCTTGCTGGTGAATCCCTTTTTGCCAAAACAGTATTGGTTTCCACTTCTTTTGCATTTAGCCAATGGTAATCACCATGTGTTACATCACAGGGTGGATCTACTCATATAAGACAAGGGATCTCTCATCCATCCTCACCTGTCCACTCTTCAACTGACTCTGTAAGTGATATGATTTTGATTCCATACAGACACCTTTTTTTCTGAGGATGTACCAAGGGTCCTGCAGGAGGCCAGGTATCCCACAACTAGGAAATCCTTCTCATCCAAATGGAAGAGGTTTTCTGTTTGGTGTCTTTCTTGCAACACTTTCTGTGCATGTGGCTTTAGTTCTGTCTTATCTGTGTGAATTGCTCAATACTGGGTTGGCTTATTAATCTGTTAAGGCCTACTTATCACCTATCTCTGCTTGGTTGCCTTTGTGACCTCCTTTAGCTTATAGATTTGAGAGAAAAGAATTTCTTAAAAGTGTCCTTCATATTAGATCTTTCAGGAAGCCTGTCCTGTCTCTTTTAGAACTTAATTTTGTTTTACAAAAATTGGCCCATGCTCCTTTTGAGCCTGCAGCTTCAACTTCCTTTCGGCATTGTTTTTGGAAGACTGTACTTTTGTTAGTCCTTACATCTGCCAGACAGGAGTCTGAGCTTCAAGCCCTTATGGCTTGTCCTCCTTATTTAGTTTTCCATAAGGACAGGTTGTCCCCTCATATTAATCCTTCTTTTATGCCCAAGGTGGTGAATGAACTGTCTCTTAATCAGTCTATTCATTTGCCACTTTCCCCCTTCTCCACAATCTGCTAGCAAGAAAGTGCTGCACACTTTGGATGTGCTTAGACAACTCAAATTTTATTTGGATAAGACTAAGACTTTTCATAAATCTGATCAGCTCTTTGTTTCCTTTCATCCTAGATCCTTAGGTATGGCTGTTTCCAAGCCAACTATTTCATCTTGGATTGCTAAGGCCATTTCTTTTTGTTATATCTTCCATGCCAAGAACCTTTCTTCTTCTGTTAAGGCTCATTCTACTAGGGCTATGGTTTCTTCTCGTGCTTTTTGCAAGGGTTTGGATACTAACTCTTCTTGAGGCAGCTATCTGGTCTCATTGCATACATTTAGCAAACACTAAAAGTCGGATGTGATTTCCAGAGCTAGAGATGGCTTTGCTATGGCCATTCACAATGGATTGCTGGAGCACTCTGGTAGTCCATCCTCCTCCCTCTCTTCTTCCTGAGCTTTGGAACTCTCCCTATTTTAAGGAATACTGTAACAGTGAAATGGAAGGACATAGTACAGTTGTGTAGAATCTCTTCACTCTCCCTATTGTAATGAATACAGCAACAGTAAAATGGAAGGACATAGTACAGTTGTGTAGAATCTCTTCACTCTCCCTTTTGTAAGGGATACTGTAACAGTGAAATGGAAGGACCTAGTACAGTTGTGTAGAATCTCTTCACTCTCCCTATTGTAATGAATACAGCAACAGTGAAACAGAAGGACATAGTACAGTTGTGTAGAATCTCTTCACTCTCCCTATTGTAAAGAATACTACAACAGTGAAATGGAAGGATGTAGTACAGTTGTGTAGAATCTCTTCACTCTCCCTATTGTAAGAAATACTGCAGCAGTGAAATGGAAGGACATAGTACAGTTGTGTAGAATCTCTTCACTCTCCCTATTGTAATGAATACAGCAGCAGTGAAATGGAAGGACATAGTACAGTTGTGTAGAATCTCTTCACTCTCCCTATCGTAAGGAATACTACAACAGTGAAATGGAAGGACATAGTACAGTTGTGTAGAATCTCTTCACTCTCCCTCTTGTAAGGAATACTGCAGCAGTGAAATGGAAGGACATAGTACAGTTGTGTAGAATCTCTTCACTCTGCCTATTGTAAAGAATACTGCAGCAGTGAAATGGACAGACCTAGTACAGTTGTGTAGAATCTCTTCACTCTCCCTATTGTAAGGAATACTGTAACAGTGATATGGAAGGACATAGTACAGTTGTGTAGAATCTCTTCACTCTCCCTATTGTAATGAATACTGCAACAGTGAAATGGAAGGACATAGTACAGTTGTGTAGAATCTCTTCACTCTCCCTATTGTAATGAATACTGCAACAGTGAAATGGAAGGACATAGTACAGTTGTGTAGAATCTCTTCACTCTCCATTTTGTAAGGAATACTGCAACAGTGAAATGGAAGGACATAGTACAGTTGTGTAGAATCTCTTCACTCTCCCTAATGTAATGATACTACAACAGTGAATTGGAAGGACATAGTACAGTTGTGTAGCATCTCTTCACTCTCCCTACTGTAATGAATACTACAACAGTGAAATGGAAGGACATAGTACAGTTGTGTAGAATCTCTTCACTTTCCCTATTGTAATGGTACTGCATCAGTGAAATGGAAGGACATAGTACAGTTGTGTAGAATCTCTTCACTCTCCCTATTGTAATGATACTACAACAGTGAAATGGAAGGACATAGTACAGTGGTGTAGAATCTCTTCACTCTCCCTAATGTAATGATACTACAACAGTGAAATGGAAGGACATAGTACAGTTGTGTAGAATCTCTTCACTCTCCCTACTGTAATGGTACTACAACAGTGAAATGGAAGGACATAGTACAGTTGTGTAGAATCTCTTCACTCTCCCTAATGTAATGGTACTACAACAGTGAAATGGAAGGACACAGTACAGTTGTGTAGAATGTCTTCACTCTCCCTATTGTAATGATACTACAACAGTGAAATGGATGGACATAGTACAGTTGTGTAGAATCTCTTCACTCTCCCTATTGTAATGATACTACAACAGTGAAATGGAAGGACATAGTACAGTTGTGTAGAATCTCTTCACTCTCCCTATTGTAATGAATACAGCAACAGTGAAATGGAAGGACATAGTACAGTTGTGTAGAATCTCTTCACTCTCCTTTTTGTAATGATACTGCAACAGTGAAATGGAAGGTCATAGTACAGTTGTGTAGAATCTCTTCACTCTCCCTACTGTAATGGTACTACAACAGTGAAATGGAAGGACATAGTACAGTTGTGTAGAATCTCTTCAATCTCCCTAATGTAATGATACTACAACAGTGAAATGGAAGGACATAGTACAGTTGTGTAGAATCTCTTCACTCTCCCTATTGCAATGATACTACAACAGTGAAATGGAAGGACATAGCACAGTTGTGTAGAATCTCTTCACTCTCCCTTTTGTAATGATACTACAACAGTGAAATGGAAGGACATAGTACAGTTGTGTAGAATCTCTTCACTCTCCCTATTGCAATGATACTACAGCAGTGAAATGGAAGGACATAGTACAGTTGTGTAGAATCTCCTCACTCTCCGTAATGTAATGCTACTACAACAGTGAAATGGAAGGACATAGTACAGTTGTGTAGAATCTCTTCACTCTCCCTATTGTAATGAATACTACAACAGTGAAATGGAAGGACATTGTACAGTTGTGTAGAATCTCTTCACTCTCCCTTTTGTAATGATACTACAACAGTGAAATGGAAGGACATAGTACAGTTGTGTAGAATCTCTTCACTCTCCCTGTTGTAATGATACTACAACAGTGAAATGGAATGACATAGTACAGTTGTGTAGAATCTCTTCACTCTCCCTATTGCAATGATACTACAGCAGTGAAATGGAAGGACATAGTACAGTTGTGTAGAATCTCCTCACTCTCCCTAATGTAATGATACTACAACAGTGAAATGGAAGGACATAGTACAGTTGTGTAGAATCTCCTCACTCTCCCTATTGTAATGATACTACAACAGTGAAATGGAAGGACATAGTACAGCTGTGTAGAATCTCTTCACTCTCCCTAATGTAATGGTACTACAACAGTGAAATGGAAGGACATAGTACAGTTGTGTAGAATCTCTTCACTCTCTCTAATGTAATGGTACTACAACAGTGAAATGGAAGGACACAGTACAGTTGTGTAGAATCTATTCACTCTCCCTATTGTAATGGTACTACAACAGTGAAATGGATGGACATAGTACAGTTGTGTAGAATCTCTTCACTCTCCCTATTGTAATGATACTACAACAGTGAAATGGAAGGACATAGTACAGTTGTGTAGAATCTCTTCACTCTCCCTATTGTAATGAATACAGCAACAGTGAAATGGAAGGACATAGTACAGTTGTGTAGAATCTCTTCACTCTCCCTAATGTAATGAATACAGCAACAGTGAAATGGAACGACATAGTACAGTTGTGTAGAATCTCTTCACTCTCCCTATTATGATACTACAACAGTGAAATGGAAGGACATAGTACAGTTGTGTAGAAACTCTTCACTCTCCCTATTGTAATGAATACAGCAACAGTGAAATGGAAGGACATAGTACAGTTGTGTAGAATCTCTTCACTCTCCCTAATGTAATGAATACAGCAACAGTGAAATGGAACGACATAGTACAGTTGTGTAGAATCTCTTCACTCTCCCTATTATGATACTACAACAGTGAAATGGAAGGACATAGTACAGTTGTGTAGAAACTCTTCACTCTCCCTATTGTAATGATACTACAACAGTGATATGGAAGGACATAGTACAGTTGTGTAGAATCTCTTCACTCTCCCTATTGTAAGGAATACTGCAACAGTGAAATGGAAGAACCTAGTACATTTGTGTAGAATCACTTCACTCTCCCTATTGCAATGAATACAGCAACAGTGAAATGGAAGGACATGGTACAGTTGTGTAGAATCTCTTCACTCTCCCTATTGTAACGATACAACAGTGAAATGGAAGGACATAGTACAGTTGTGTAGAACCTCTTCACCCTCCCTATTGTAATGATACTACAACAGTGAAATGGAAGGACACAGTACAGTTGTGTAGAACCTCTTCACCCTCTTTATTGTAATGATACTACAACAGTGAAATGGAAGGACACAGTACAGTTGTGTAGAACCTCTACACCCTCCCTATTGTAATGATACTACAACAGTGAAATGGAAGGACATAGTACAGTTGTGTAGAATCTCTTCACTCTCCCTATTGTAATGATACTACAACAGTGAAATGGACGGACATAGTACAGTTGTGTAGAACCTCTTCACCCTCCCTATTGTAATGATACTACAACAGTGAAATGGAAGGACACAGTACAGTTGTGAAGAACCTCTTCACCCTCCCTATTGTAATGATACTACAACAGTGAAATGGACGGACATAGTACAGTTGTGCAGAATCTCTTCAATCTCCCTTTTGTAAGGATACTACAACAGTGAAATGGAAGGACATAGTACAGTTGTGTAGAACCTCTTCACTCTCCCTATTGTAATGATACTACAACAGTGAAATGGAAGGACATAGTACAGTTGTGTAGAATCTCTTCACTCTCCCTATTGTAATGATACTACAACAGTGAAATGGAAGGACATAGTACAGTTGTGTAGAATCTCTTCACTCTCCCTATTGTAATGAATACAGCAACAGTGAAATGGAAGGACATAGTACAGTTGTGTAGAATCTCTTCACTCTCCCTATTGTAAGGAATACTGCAACAGTGAAATGGAAGGACATAGTACAGTTGTGTAGAATCTCTTCACTCTCCCTATTGTAAGGAATACTACAACAGTGAAATGGAAGGACATAGTACAGTTGTGTAGAATCTCTTCACTCTCCCTATTGTAATGAATACTACAACAGTGAAATGGAAGGACATAGTACAGTTGTGTAGAATCTCTTCACTCTCCCTATTGTAATGGTACTACAACAGTGAAATGGAAGGACATAGTACAGTTGTGTAGAATCTCTTCACTCTCCCTATTGTAATGATACTACAACAGTGAAATGGAAGGACATAGTACAGTTGTGTAGAATCTCTTCACTCTCCCTATTGTAATGAATACTGCAACAGTGAAATGGAAGGACATAGTACAGTTGTGTAGAATCTCTTCACTCTCCCTATTGTAATGATACTACAACAGTGAAATGGAAGGACATAGTACAGTTGTGTAGAATCTCTTCACTCTCCCTATTGTAATGATACTACAATAGTGAAATGGAAGGACATAGTACAGTTGTGTAGAACCTCTTCACTCTCCCTATTGCAATGATACTACAACAGTGAAATGGAAGGACATAGTACAGTTGTGTAGAATCTCTTCACTCTCCCTAATGTAATGATACTACAACAGTGAAATGGAAGGACATAGTACAGTTGTGTAGAATCTCTTCACTCTCCCTATTGTAATGATACTACAACAGTGAAATGGAAGGACATAGTACAGTTGTGTAGAATCTCTTCACTCTCCCTATTGTAATGATACTACAACAGTGAAATGGAAGGACATAGTACAGTTGTGTAGAATCTCTTCACTCTCCCTATTGTAATGATACTACAACAGTGAAATGGAAGGACATAGTACAGTTGTGTAGAATCTCTTCACTCTCCCTATTGTAATGATACTACAACAGTGAAATGGAAGGACATAGTACAGTTGTGTAGAATCTCTTCACTCTCCCTAATGTAATGATACTACAACAGTGAAATGGAAGGACATAGTACAGTTGTGTAGAATCTCTTCACTCTCCTTATTGTAATCAATGATACTACAGCAGTGAAATGGAAGGACATAGTACAGTTGTGTAGAATCTCTTCACTCTCCCTATTGTAAGGAATACTACAACAGTGAAATGGAAGGACATAGTACAGTTGTGTAGAATCTCTTCACTCTCCCTATTGTAATGATACTACAACAGTGAAATGGAAGGACATAGTACAGTTGTGTAGAATCTCTTCACTCTCCCTATTGTAATGATACTACAACAGTGAAATGGAAGGACATAGTACAGTTGTGTAGAATCTCTTCACTCTCCCTATTGTAATGATACTACAACAGTGAAATGGAAGGACATAGTACAGTTGTGTAGAAACTCTTCACTCTCCCTATTGTAATGATACTACAACAGTGAAATGGAAGGACATAGTACAGTTGTGTAGAATCTCTTCACTCTCCCTATTGTAATGATACTACAACAGTGAAATGGAAGGACATAGTACAGTTGTGTAGAATCTCTTCACTCTCCCTATTGTAATGATACTACAACAGTGAAATGGAAGGACATAGTACAGTTGTGTAGAATCTCTTCACTCCCTATTGTAATGATACTACAACAGTGAAATGGAAGGACATAGTACAGTTGTGTAAAATCTCTTCACTCTCCCTTTTGTAATGATACTACAACAGTGAAATGGAAGGACATAGTACAGTTGTGTAGAAACTCTTCACTCTCCCTATCGTAATGATACTACAACAGTGAAATGGAAGACATAGTACAGCTGTGTAGAATCTCTTCACTCTCCCTTTTGTAAGGAATACTGCAACAGTGAAATGGAAGGACATAGTACAGTTGCGTAGAATCTCTTCACTCTCCCTAATGTAATGATACAACAACAGTGATATGGAAGGACATAGTACAGTTGTGTAGAACCTCTTCACTCTCCCTATTGTAATGATACTACAACAGTGAAATGGAAACAAAAAATAAACAT
>NC_056740.1:491990952-492054415 GCF_019279795.1 Protopterus annectens | reverse complement strand
CCTTTTTTTTTCACTCCCTGTTGTAATGATACAACAACAGTGAAATGGAAAGACATAGTACAGTTGTGTAGAATCTCTTCACTCTCCCTAATGTAATGAATACAGCAACAGTGAAATGGAAGGACATAGTACAGTTGTGTAGAATCTCTTCACTCTCCCTATTGTAATGATACTGCAACAGTGAAATGGAAGGACATAGTACAGTTGTGTAGAATCTCTTCACTCTCCCTAATGCAATGAATACAGCAACAGTGAAATGGAAGGACATAGTACAGTTGTGTGGAATCTCTTCACTCTGCCTATTGTAAGGAATACTACAACAGTGAAATGGAAGGACATAGTACAGTTGTGTCGAATCTCTTCACTCTCCCTGTTGTAATGATCCAACAACAGTGATATGGAAGGACATAGTACAGTTGTGTGAAATCTCTTCACTCTCCCTATTGTAAGGAATACTATAACAGTGAAATGGAAGGACATAGTACAGTTGTGTAGAATCTCTTCACTCTCCCTGTTGTAATGAATACAGCAATAGTGAAATGGAAGGACACAGTACAGTTGGGTAGAATCTCTTCACTCTACCTATTGTAAGGATACTACAACAGTGAAATGGAAGAGCATAGTACAGTTGTGTAGAATCTCTTCACTCTCCCTATTGTAATGATACTACAACAGTGGAATGGAATGACATAGTACAGCTGTGTAGAATCTCTTCACTCTCCCTGTTGTAATGAATACTGCAACAGTGAAATGGAAGGACATAGTACAGTTGTGTAGAATCTCTTCACTCTCCCTAATGTAATGAATATACTGCAACAGTGAAATGGAAGGACATAGTACAGTTGTGTAGAATCTCTTCACTCTCTCTTTTTTGTAATGATACTGCAACATTGAAATGGAAGGACATAGTACTGTTATGTAGAATCTTTTCACTCTCCCTATTGTAATGATACTACAACATTGAAATGGAAGGACATAGTACAGTTGTGTAGAATGTCTTCACTCTTCCTTTTGTAATGAATACAGCAATAGTGAAATGGAAGGACACAGTACAGTTGTGTAGAATCTCTTCACTCTCCCTATTGTAAGGATACTACAACAGTGAAATGGAAGGGCATAGTACAGTTGTGTAGAATCTCTTCACTCTCCCTGTTGTAATGATACAACAACAGTGATATGGAAGGACATAGTACAGTTGTGTAGAATCTCTTCACTCTCCCTATTGTAATGAATACAGCAACAGTGACATGGAATGACATAGTACAGTTGTGTAGAATCTCTTCACTCTCCCTATTGTAAGGAATACTGTAACAGTGAAATGGAAGGACCTAGTAGAGTTGTGTAGAATCTCTTCACTCTCCCTATTGTAATGAATACAGCAACAGTGACATGGAATGACATAGTACAGTTTTGTAGAGTCTCTTCACTCTCCCTGTTGTAATGATACTGCAACAGTGAAATGGAAGGACATAGCACAGTTTTGTAGAACCTCTTTGCTCTCCCTATTGTAATGATACTACAACAGTGGAATGGAAGGGCATAGTACAGTTGTGTAGAACCTCTTCACTCTCCATTTTGTAAGGGATACTGCAACAGGGAAATGGAAGGGCATGGTACAGTTGTGTAGAATCTCTTCACTCTCCCTATTGCAATGGTACTACAACAGTGAAATGGAATGACATAGTACAGTTGTGTAGAATCTCTTCACTCTCCCTATTGCAATGATACTACAGCAGTGAAATGGAAGGACCTAGTACAGTTGTGTAGAATCTCTTCACTCTCCCTATTGTAATGATACTACAACAGTGAAATGAAAGGACATAGTACAGTTGTGTAGAATCTCTTCACTCTCCCTATTGCAATGATACTACAACAGTGAAATGGAAGGACATAGTACAGTTGTGTAGAATCTCTTCACTCTCCCTATTGTAATGATACTACAACAGTGAAATGGAAGGACATAGTACAGTTATGTAGAATCTCTTCACTCTCCCTTTTGTAATGAATACTGCAACAGTGAAATGGAAGGACATAGTACAGTTGTGTAGAATCTCTTCACTCTCCCTTTTGTAATGAATACTGCAACAGTGAAATGGAAGGACATAGTACAGTTGTGTAGAATCTCTTCACTCTCCCTATTGTAATGAATACAGCAACTGTGACATGGAAGGACATAGTACAGTTGTGTAGAATCTCTTCACTCTCCCTATTGTAATGATACTACAACAGTGAAATGGAAGGACATAGTACAGTTGTGTAGAATCTCTTCACTCTTCCTAATGTAATGATACTACAACAGTGAAATGGAAGGACATAGTACAGTTGTGTAGAATCTCTTCACTCTCCCTACTGTAATGGTACTACAACAGTGAAATGGAATGACATAGTACAGTTGTGTAGAATCTCTTCACTCTCCTTATTGTAATGATACTACAACAGTAAAATGGAAGGACATAGTACAGTTGTGTAGAATCTCTTCACTCTCCCTATTGTAATGAATACAGCAACAGTGACATCGAATGACATAGTACAGTTATGTAGAATCTCTTCACTCTCCCTATTGTAAGGGATACTGTAACAGTGGAATGGAAGGACATAGTACAGCTGTGTAGAATCTCTTCACTCTCCCTGTTGTACTGAATACTGTAACAGTGATATGGAAGGACATAGTACAGTTGTGTAGAATCTCTTCACTCTCCCTTTTGTAAGTAATACTACAACAGTGACATGGAAGGACATAGTACAGTTGTGTAGAATCTCTTCACTCTCCTTGTTGTAATGATACAACAACAGTGATATGGAATGACATAGTACAGTTGTGTAAAATCTCTTCACTCTCCCTGTTGTAAGGAATACAGCAACAGTGAAATGGAAGGACATAGTACAGTTGTATAGAATCTTTTCACTCTCCCTATTGTAATGATACTACATCAGTGAAATGGAAGGACATAGTACAGTTGTGTAGAATCTCCTCACTCTCCCTATTGTAATGATACTATGACAGTGAAATGGAAGGACATAGTACAGTTGTGCAGAATATCCTCACTCTCCCTATTGTAATGATACTACAACAGTGATATGGAAGGACATAGTACAGTTGTGTAGAATCTCTTCACTCTCCCTACTGTAATGATACTGCAACAGTGAAATTGAAGGACATAATGCAGTTGTGTAGAATCTCTTCACTCTCCCTGTTGCAATGATACTGCAACAATGAAATGGAAGGACATAGTACAGTCGTGTAGAATCTCTTCACTCTCCCTGTTGTAATGATACTACATCAGTGAAATGGAAGGACATAGTACAGTTGTGTAGAATCTCCTCACTCTCCCTATTGTAATGATACTATGACAGTGAAATGGAAGGACATAGTACAGTTGTGTAGAATATCCTCACTCTCCCTATTGTAATGATACTACAACAGTGATATGGAAGGACATAGTACAGTTGTGTAGAATCTCTTCACTCTCCCTATTGTAATGATACTGCAACAGTGAAATGGAAGGACATAGTACAGTTGTGTAGAATCTCTTCACTCTCCCTGTTGTAATGATACTGCAACAATGAAATGGAAGGACATAGTACAGTTGTGTAGAATCTCTTCACTCTCCCTAATGTAATGAATACAGCAACAGTGAAATGGAAGGACATAGTACAGTTGTGTAGAATCTCTTCACTCTCCCTATTGTAATGATACTACAACAGTGAAATGGAATGACATAGTACAGTTGTGTAGAATCTCTTCACTCTCCCTGTTGTAATGATACAACAACAGTGAAATGGAAAGACATAGTACAGTTGTGTAGAATCTCTTCACTCTCCCTAATGTAATGAATGCAGCAACAGTGAAATGGAAGGACATAGTACAGTTGTGTAGAATCTCTTCACTCTCCCTGTTGTAATGATACAACAACAGTGATATGGAATGACATAGTGCAGTTGTGTAAAATCTCTTCACTCTCCCTGTTGTAAGGAATACAGCAACAGTGAAATGGAAGGACATAGTACAGTTATGTAGAATCTCTTCACTCTCCCTATTGTAAGGAATACTGCAACAGTGAAATGGATGGACATAGTACAGTTGTGTAGAATCTCTTCACGCTCCCTGTTGTACTGAATACTGTAACAGTGAAATGGCAGGACATAGTACAGTTGTGTAGAATCTCTTCACTCTCCCTATTGTAAGGAATACAGCAACAGTGAAATGGAAGGACATAGTACAGTTATGTAGAATATCTTCACTCTCCCTATTGTAATGATACTACAACAGTGAAATGGAAGGACATAGTACAGTTGTGTAGAATCTCTTCACTCTCCCTATTGTACTGAATACTGTAACAGTGAAATGGAAGGACATAGTACAGTTGTGTAAAATCTCTTCACTCTCCCTTTTGTAATGGTACTACAACAGTAAAATGGAAGGACACAGTACAGTTGTGTAGAATCTCTTCACTCTCCCTTTTGTAAGGAATACTGCAACAGTGAAATGGAAGGACATAGTACAGTTATGTAGAATCTCTTCACTCTCCCTATTGTAATGAATACTGCAACAGTGAAATGGAAGGATATAGTACAGTTGTGCAGAATCTCTTCACTCTCCCTAATGTAATGAATACAGCAACAGTGAAAAGGAAGGACATAGTACAGTTGTGTAGAATCTCTTCACTCTCCCTGTTGTAATGATACTACAACAGTGAAATGGAAGGACATAGTACAGTTGTGTAGAATCTCTTCACTCTCCCTGTTGTAATGTTACTGCAACAGTGAAATAGAAGGACATAGTACAGTTGTGTAAAATCTCTTCACTCTCCCTTTTGTAATGGTACTACAACAGTAAAATGGAAGGACACAGTACAGTTGTGTAGAATCTCTTCACTCTCCCTTTTGTAAGGAATACTGCAACAGTGAAATGGAAGGACATAGTACAGTTGTGTAGAATCTCTTCACTCTCCCTAATGTAATGAATACAGCAACAGTGAAAAGGAAGGACATAGTACAGTTGTGTAGAATCTCTTCACTCTCCCTGTTGTAATGATACTACAACAGTGAAATGGAAGGACATAGTACAGTTGTGTAGAATCTCTTCACTCTCCCTGTTGTAATGTTACTGCAACAGTGAAATAGAAGGACATAGTACAGTTGTGTAGAATCTCTTCACTCTCCCTATTGTAAGGAATACTAAAACAGTGAAATGAAAGGACATAGTACAGTTGTGTAGAATCTGTTCACTCTCCCTGTTGTAATGATACAACAGTGATATGGTAGGACATAGTACAGTTGTGTAGAATCTCTTCACTCTCCCTATTGTAATGATACGACAACAGTGAAATGGAAGGACTCAGTACAGTTGTGTAGAATCTCTTCACTCTCCCTATTGTAATGATACTACAACAGTGAAATGGAAGGACATAGTACAGTTGTGTAGAAACTCTTCACTCTCCCTATTGTAGTGAATACAGCAACAGTGAAATGGAAGGACATAGTACAGTTGTGTAGAATCTCTTCACTCTCCCTATTGTAATGATACTACAACAGTGAAATGGAAGGACATAGTACAGTTATGTAGAATCTCTTCACTCTCCCTGTTGTAATGATTCTACAACAGTGAAATGGAAGGACATAGTACAGTTGTGTAGAATCTCTTCACTCTCCCTGTTGTAATGATACTGCAACAGTGAAATGGAAGGACATAGTACAGTTGTGTAGAATCTCTTCACTCTCCCTATTGTAATGATTCTACATCAGTGAAATGGAAGGACATAGTACAGTTGTGTAGAATCTCTTCACTCTCCCTGTTGTAATGATACTGCAATAGTGAGATGGAAGGACATAGTACAGTTGTGTAAAATCTCTTCACTCTCCCTATTGTAAGGAATACTGCAGCAGTGAAATGGAAGGACATAGTACAGTTGTGTACAATCTCTTCACTCTCCCTAATGTAATGATACTATAACAGTGAAATGGTAGGACATAGTACTGTTGTGTAGAATCTCTTCACTCTCCATATTGTAACGATACTACAACAGTGAAATGGAAGGACATAGTACAGTTGTGTAGAATCTCTTCACTCTCCCTTTTGTAATGAATACTGCAACAGTGAAATGGAAGGACATAGTACAGTTGTGTAGAATCTCTTCACTCTCCCTATTGTAATGAATACAGCAACTGTGACATGGAAGGACATAGTACAGTTGTGTAGAATCTCTTCACTCTCCCTATTGTAATGATACTACAACAGTGAAATGGAAGGACATAGTACAGTTGTGTAGAATCTCTTCACTCTCCCTTTTGGAAGGGGTACTGCAGCAGTGAAATGGAAGGACATAGTACAGTTGTGTAGAATCTCTTCACTCTCCCTTTTGTAAGGGGTACTGCAGCAGTGAAATGGAAGGACATAGTACAGTTGTGTAGAATCTCTTCACTCTCCCTGTTGTAATGATACTACAACAGTGATATGGAAGGACATTGTACAGTTATGTAGAATCTCTTCACTCTCCCTATTGCAATGATACTGCAACATTGAAATGGAAGAACATAGTACAGTTGTGTAGAATCTCTTCACTCTCCCTAATGTAATGAATACTACAACAGTGAAATGGAAGGACATAGTACAGTTGTGTAGAATCTCCTCACTCTCCCTAATGTAATGAATACTGCAACAGTGAAATGGAAGGACACAGTGCAGTTGTGTAGAATCTCTTCACTCTCCCTAATGTAAGGAAAACTGCAACAGTGACATGGAAGGACATAGTACAGTTGTATAGAATCTCCTCACTCTCCCTATTGTAATGATACTACAACAGTGAAATGGAAGGACATAGTACAGTTGTGTAGAATCTCTTCACTCTCCCTTTTGTAAGGGGTACTGCAGCAGTGAAATGGAAGGACATAGTACAGTTGTGTAGAATCTCTTCACTCTCCCTAATGTAAGGAAAACTGCAACAGTGACATGGAAGGACATAGTACAGTTGTATAGAATCTCCTCACTCTCCCTACTGTAATGATACTGCAGCAGTGAAATGGAAGGACATAGTACAGTTGTGTACAATGTCTTCACTCTCCCTAATGTAATGATACTATAACAGTGAAATGGAAGGACATAGTACTGTTGCGTAGAATCTCTTCACTCTCCTTATTGTAATGATACTATAACAGTGAAATGGAAGGACATAGTACAGCTGTGTAGAATCTCTTCACTCTCCCTGTTGTAAGGAATACTGTAACAGTGAAATGGAAGGACACAGTACAGTTATGTAGAATCTCTTCACTCTCCCTGTTGTAATGATACTACAACAGTGAAATGGAAGGACACAGTACAGTTGTGTAGAATCTCTTCACTCTCCCTAATGTAAGGAAAACTGCAACAGTGACATGGAAGGACATAGTACAGTTGTATAGAATCTCCTCACTTTCCCTATTGTAAGGATACTGCAACAGTGAAATGGAAGGACATAGTACAGTTGTGTAGAATCTCTTCACTCTCCCTATTGTAATGATACTATAACAGTGAAATGGAAGGACATAGTACAGCTGTGTAGAATCTCTTCACTCTCCCTATTGTAAGGAATACTGTAACAGTGAAATGGAAGGACATAGTACAGTTGTGTAGAATCTCTTCATTCTCCCTTTTGTAAGGGGTACTGCAGCAGTGAAATGGAAGGACATAGTACAGTTGTGTAGAATCTCTTCACTCTCCCTTTTGTAAGGGGTACTGCAACAGTGAAATGGAAGGACATAGTACAGTTGTGTAGAATCTCTTCACTCTCCCTATTGTAATGATACTACGACAGTGAAATGGAAGGACATTGTACAGTTGTGTATAATCTCTTCACTCTCCCTATTGTAATGATACTACATAGTGAAATGGAAGGACATAGTACAGTTGTGTAGAATCTCTTCACTCTCCCTGTTGTAATGATACTACAACAGTGAAATGGAAGGACATAGTACAGTTGTGTAGAATTTCTTCACTTTCCCTATTGTAATGATACTACAACAGTGAAATGGAAGGACATAGTACAGTTGTGTAGAGTCTCTTCGCTCTCCCTATTGTAATGATACTACAACAGTGAAATGGAAGGACACAGTACAGTTATTTAGAATCTCTTCACTCTCCCTATTGTAATGGTACTACAACAGTGAAATGGAAGGACATAGTACAGTTGTGTAGAGTCTATTCACTCTCCCTATTGTAATGAATACTGTAACAGTGAAATGGAAGGACATAGTACAGTTGTGTAGAATCTCTTCACACTCCCTATTGTAATGGTACTACAACAGTGAAATGGAAGGACATAGTACAGTTGTGTAGAATCTCTTCACTCTCCCTATTGTAATGATACTACAACAGTGAAATGGAAGGACATAGTACAGCTGTGTAGAATCTCTTCACCCTCCCTATTGTAATGATACTACAACAGTGAAATGGAAGGACATAGTACTGTTGTGTAGAATCTCTTCACTCTCCCTTATGGAAGGGGTACTGCAGCAGTGAAATGGAAGGACATAGTACAGTTGTGTAGAATCTCTTCACTCTCCCTTTTGTAATGAATACAGCAACAGTGAAATGGAAGGTCATAGTACAGTTGTGTAGAATCTCTTCACTCTCCCTATTGTAATGAATACAGCAACAGTGAAATGGAAGGACATAGTACAGTTGTGTAGAATCTCTTCACTCTCCCTATTGTAATGATACTACAACAGTGAAATGGAAGGACATAGTACAGTTAATGAATACTGCAATATAATATAATATGCAATATAATAGCTCTGCTATATCAGCTCTGCACAAATTCACAGAAATGAAGCCTGTACTAGAAGTGCCACACAGAAAATACACCTCAGGCAATGGCTAACACCTAAGATGAGCTCTGCTATATCAGCTCTGCAAAAATTCTCATTGGGAGATAGATGATAAGGATGGAGCTGCCAGGTAACAGGAAAAGAGGAAGGCCTAAGATATGGTTTATGGATGTGGTGAGAGAGGACATGCAGGTGGTCGGTGTGACAGAGCAAGATGCAGAGGACAGGAAGAAATGGAAACTGATGATCTGCTGTAGCGACCCCTAATGGGAACAGCCGAAAGAAGAAGATTGATGGAAGGACAGTGGAAAGGATTATATATAATTTTTTGGGGCAGTGGAAGTTTAGTGTACTTGAGGTAATTGGGCAACTCAAGCTACTGTAATGCTTTCGGAGCTGAACAGAGCAGTGATAACTTTTATATGACAGATTAGTTTGCAAATCTAGCTACCTTGTTTATACTTAGTCCTAGTTTTGTGATGAGGGGGATTTCAATAACACTAATAATTGTTGAGGAATATAACAGAGACGGTAGAAGGCATGTATTTGCCAGTGTGATTCTGGAGAAGTTGGGGAGGAATTTTTTTGATCTATAGACCATACCATGTTTTTAATGTGTTTTTGGTAACCATTTGAAATGTAGGGACCTGCTACAGCAAGTCCTGAAATATGGAGAGTTAGTGGCTGAAAGAATGGACTTGCATATACTAAGTTTGAGATGCCATTTCTCTAAATATTCCCTTTTCTCTGAGGTATGGAGATGTCAAAGATGGCTCAGGGGGTTTGGAGGCTTACCCCCCACATGAGAGGTGCAGGAGGAGCTTGTCCACTGCAAAAAGAAGTTTGAGGAGAAGAGCAATTTTTCAAGATTTTCTCTTTTCCTTTGTATTCAGTCTTATTTTTTGGCTTGTGAGGACTCTGCATTTCGAGTGATAACATTTCAGTAGGGACCTGTGTTTTTATACAATTTTGTAGATGAAGATCAAAATTTCAGTTGATCATTAAATGTGACACCTGGTATGAATTACAACATCTATATCTGTGTGATTAAGATGAATTATGTTGAAGCTGTTTTTTGAGAGCTGTTAGAGATTTGGTGAGAAACTGTAATTGCTTGGTTTTAATGGGATTTAGGAGAAGTTGGTTTTCAGGTAGCCTCTGTTCAGTGGATAGAAGGCCTTTCGAATAATGGAATGTAAATGGGGAAGAGTGTTTGCTGAGCAGATGAGGTTGGAGTCATTGGATATTGAATGAGGGAAGCCTGTTGGGAGGATGTATGTAGGTTGTTAATGAAGACGTTAAAGAGAAGCGGTCCAAGGATAGAGCCTACAGTATGTAGAAAACCACTTTACAGATTGCTGATGTTGAGGAAGGCAGCTAGCAAACCAGCTGAGTGTTATATTAGTCAAACCAAGAAGAGACATTTTAGAGAGTAATTTGGAGTAACAGGCTATGTCAAAGGTGAATGGGGTGGTATACCGGGCTCTCAACTGTCCAGATTTTTGCAGAATGTTAAGATTTTTGCCTCATATATGTGATCTGTTCCTTATAAAATCTGTGGTTTTCTGGCAAATTGCTGAGGATTGAAATTACTTTATGACATATATTTGAATTTGAGGCTTTACATCCTTCAGAAAATGCATGTTAAAACAAATCCTGTTATTCTAGCAACTTTCTAAGTTTATTTTTGGTCCTTTGTCGCCCCCCCCCCCCCATTATTTTATGGTTTGTCCTGATTCTTTGCACTAAGAGGTTGAGAGATATGGCCCCGATAGAAGTCTGGAAGGGAGTGAGAGGCAGAAAGTGGATGGCTCAGGAAAGCTCCTGCCCAGGTGAAGAGCTTTGTCAAAGATTTTGGGGTGATCTAAAAACAGGGAAGAGACCACGTTACTATTATCTCTAGCATTGATAATGTCATCTAAGAAAGCAGCCAGGGCAGTTGTTCGGTGCCACAATTGATGATCAACTGAAATTTTGATCTTCATATATAAAACTGTGTAAAAACACAGGTCCCTACTGAAATGCTGGCACTCAAAATACCAAGTGCTGACACGCCCAAAAAATAAGACTGAATATACAACAAAACAGCAAATCGCGAACAATTGCTCTTCTCCTTTAAACTTCTTTTTGCAGGGGGACAAGCCTCTCTGCACCCCCATGTGGAGGGGCAAACCCCCTAACCCCCTGAACTTATATATACCATCTCTGAAAGCTGATGTATGGACAGTAGATTTTTAGAAAGGGGTTATAAGATTGCGATAGGCCTGAAGTGTGTAATTCCAGAGGTGTTACCATCTTTGTGAGGAGGCATGGTATACATTTTGTTTCAGAGAGATGGGACATGTAATTCTTGAATAAATCTGTTGATCAAGATGGAGACTTGTTAAGCAATGGTAGATGCTTCAAGCTTCAGATACTCTGTAGGTAGATTGTCAATGGAGGGTGAGCAGGGCTTGAGTTTACTGAGTAGGCATTTTATGTTTTATATGTGAGGTAGCGAGACTGAGCAAGGGAAAATTAATTTATATGATTTACTGACTACCTCTGTCTATCAGAGACATAGGCATCAGACCAAGGATACATTTTCTGATTATGCATCCATTAGTCCAAATTGTACTTAAATAGGACGAGGGAGGAACTCTGCTTCACATGGATTCTCCAACACATCCTGTTTATGTCACAAGCAAACTTTAGGCCTTTTGATCTAGTAGTTTTAATGCTGTTTGTTTTGCAGACGTGCAAAAGGGTTCGTCAAAACCATGGTCCAAGGATACTCTGTATGCCAGGCAACGATCACCTCTCAAAAGTCTGTATGATACCGAGTAAAGAGACAGGACTTAGAGATGATCAGCGTAGGACATTGTATTTACTCCATCTATGCTTTTACTAAGGAAGTTTTGTGGATGTTCCAGTTGCTGCATGTGTCTGGTCAGGTACATAGCGAAAGGGATCTCTCTGGACCTAGATGTCATATGCCGCTACTTACAAGTTAAGCCACATTGAAGGACTTTCTTACTATCTTGGACAAATGTTGGTCGAAGGCTAGGTTACTATATATATATATATATATATATATATATATATATATATATATATATATATATATATATATATATTATATATATATATATATATATATTCATGTTCCCAAATCCCTGACTAGTGAATCCACTTTTAAGGGTGTTTATGACAATATCAGTTATTGAAAACCTCCTGAGAAAAATGATGGATCATTTCAGAGATAGCAGCATTTATATAAAATCAAAATAGCCACATGCAGGCAGTACTCTGCAGAGAAACCTCCAGAGAATGTGCAGTAGTTAACGGGTTAAACGGGCTGTATTTACTGGCCTTATATAGACCAGCACCTTTGTATAGACACTTCCCACTGCACTTAATATATCAGCAATGAGTGAGCAATCCTTAACAGTGCAGTCAAACAGCTCCTTCAGACTCAACAGCAAAGTAGATACTCCACTCGGGGGCTATGTACTGTGCCCACTGAAGTTTACTATTTTAATAAATACCTTCAGCAGTACCTTTCCTAGGGATTACCTTGTTTAATAGCAATATTTGCAAACCATACAGCATTTAAAAAATGCTGAAATTAATGTATATCAAAAAATAAAAAACACAAACTTAGAATAATTGAAACAGGAAAGCAAATGCTTTCCTTTTCTCATCATAAAAAAAATGAAAGCTAACAGTATCTTCATACGTACTTTGCCTGATACTTTTAGAGAAAAGGCTTTCATAAGGTACTGTATAGTGTTGCCGTTAGGGGTAATGGTACGGTTAGGAGTAATGTACGTAAGTGTACTATCTTACTTGTGTGCTTAGTCAAATGCCAGTTCTACATCATACCTTACTACACCCCTTTCTACATGTATGCTAACGCTAACCCCGCTATGGCTGCTAACATGGTATATCACATTATTCCTCATCCCCTCGCAGTAATAAGGCACCCATACTTCACATAGCCACTTACACACAGCACTAAATCTATCACTTACCTTTACTCTAACGCACAAACACTCGCAGACACACACATGGTCCCTCTCCCCTCTCCTAAAGCTGAAACATTTGGTACATCCAAAATTTTGACATTAGTTAACAACCATACTTACATGCAGAGAAGCAAACCTTACATAAATGTTCTGTTATTTGATAAGACACACCTGTGTACTTTGACATTGCATGACTTAGTAAAAGTGACCCATATACTTTCCAGTATACCTGCCCATTTCCACTCTGATAATTTATTAGTCTGGTCCTCTGATGAATGGTCAAAAGCACAGCTTATCTTACAAGCCACCTCAAAGCATTTCCTAAATGGCACAATTCTATGGGGCTTTGGGTCTTATCAAAAAGACTAAAGTCATGAGCCTTAGAACTGCCAAGTGCCTTACAGGTCCATAATAAGTGGCATTTATTCTGACCTCTAGGTGGCTCTGTACACTGTTCAGTAATATTTATTCCATATGTTCACCACAGCTACTAAACTTAGGTACACTGTCAGCACATCCCAAAGCTGCATATCTGCTAACCCGTGTTGCCTGAAGCACAAATGGAAAACAACGACTTTTCACCATTATGGAATGTGGCATTCTAATACTCATTTTTCAGTGAGTAAACAAGATTCAAGTATTCTTAAAAACTGCTTTGAAGTTTATAGTATAATGTAAACCCAATGAAAAAGTGATATCCAGTGACCACAATTTACCAATAATCCATAAATCGCACTGAAGTAAGTCTGCACAGCATTTTGTGTGAGGTTTGCTTCTCTATGGATGTGTGGTTGTTAACTAATGCCAAGCAGTTGTTGAAGGGGAAGCTTCTTGAAATTACCTGCTGTTACCTGCTGACAATCCCACCACCATCCTTTCCGTTTGCTGTGGTTGAAGAACTGCATCCGCCTCGCCTTTTCTTCAGTCACAGCAGGGGATAGAATGAAGTAATTCAAAGCACAATAACGCCAGTATGTAACAAAAACTCTAGAAGGGAAAATGAGAGTGGCAAGCTGACCTGTGTACTTCATTTGGTTCTGAAGAAGTCCTTAGGATGGCCCCATTTAGGGTGAAATAACTTAACTTTTCAGTTTCTAAATAAGTGAGTAGTTATACATACACTGGTTTCAGCTTTTTCTATGGAGACTTATTTAATTGCCGTTTGTCGAATATTGATGACTTATAATGCAATGTCTAACCTCAAAACATCATTATAGTAACATCTGCTAAAACTAACATGTAATCCATGGCACATAGAACCAACAGTGCCTTCTGCTCCCATCTCTATAAAGCTCCTTGCCAGAAGCATTGTCCCACCCTGGCTTCCTTCCCCAAACACAAATCCTCATCTCTCAATCTGCATCTTCTTCAGTCCTCTCCCACATTCACAGCTCCCAACTATATATACTGAAATGCTTTAAATCATTCTTACTGGGGTCCTCATTAGAATACCTATCACCAGGCACCTTCTGCATGCTGTTCTTCTTAGTGTGGATCATTTGCACTTTATTATAATTTATAATAAGCATTGCTACTAAATCCATGAGTGAATTTGCAATTAACTCAGTATCTATAATATGTGTATATTGCTTTGTTTCTTGCATGTGTATTCTTCCAAACATTGCATCTCATGTTTTCTTTCCAAAACATGCCAAGCTCATAACCGAAAAAGTAGCAATTAGTCTAGACTACCTCCCTTAAGATGAATCTAGTTATATTCAGAAATGTCCCTCCTTCACAGGATAAAAAGTTACATTATCTAACCTAAATCCTATTGTTGGGGAAATGTGCCATACAGGCCTTTGTACCCCCAAAGTTTCTTCTAGAAAATATTTTTTTAATGAAGGAAGAGAACTGGCCTGAGATCCACAAGGTGGGAAATTTTCCTAAATGCAGGCAATAGTGTATTACTTCAAGAAGTGCAGAGTTCAAAGTTTCCAAGACTCTGAATTTCTCAGTTGCCCAAATACATTTGAGTAAGCCATTTTGTAAGCAAAATATAAATAAATAAACATGGTATAGTAGAAGGCCAAGATAACAGACAAACTAAAAACAACATGGTGAAGCTAGCAGAAACCTGGTTGAAAGATGATTTCTGCTCCTCTAATTTTATATGACGACTTAATTTATAACAATAGAGTAGAACTTGCATACAAAAGTGCTGCCCCGTTTCTAACCAAAAATAATTCCACAGTTTGTAACTGCAGATGGCAGGAGTCTTAACTGGGTACTCTCACATCACATTAGGTGGACATACTCACCTATAGGTTGTAGCAGTTTACATCCCTTCACCTTTTACTGTTGCTATGATACAAAATGCACAACGAAATATGTCCTCTAAAGGTGTCCTTAATAATAGTGGATGTTCTTGCCAGGTCCAAAACCAAACACAAAATGCGCAGATTCACTCTCTGAGATAGTTCTTAAATTACTATCAGACAATTCTACTGGGTTACCTCAGATTACATCCTTCTTTGTCACCTCTGCCTTCAGTTCCCAGGCTAAGAGAAACTTAAAATTTAGCACCTCTGTATCAAAAATACTTATCTCTCAGAAGTTTGCCTGGAAGTGGAAGTTGTAAAACAGTTAAACACTCGTACATTTGAAACCTGTAATTATTTCTGTTTCCAGACAATAGAAAGAACTGCTAGCTGTAGATATTGTATCTCCTAGCTGAGGTAACTAGTCATAAAACTCTTTGTTTGTCAATCTATTTTCTTCGAGTTTTGCAGGTTAACTCTGTCTATTCCAGCTTCTGCTATTAATATAGTCTGTATTCATATCTGCTCTTTTCCAGCAGGGCACACTGTGGTCACATTCCTGAAGCTCAGCACATAACATACAGTTCAACACATACCTCTGTACCGGTAGTTAAATATACACATAACATATAGTTCTCTTACATTTGTAAGACAAGCCTATGGATCATATTAATATTCACAAATGACACATGATTATTTACAAAATTCCAGATAACTGGGCTGGCAGTGTCACATTTATATATAAACCATATTAATATTTTCAAGTGACATATAATTATTTACAAAATTCCAGCTGGCTGGGCTGGCAGCCTTTTAGTTTGTCACACTTATCATAATACTAGCTATTCAACTAAGCAAGTAAAATCATTGCTGTACTAATAGCCTTTGGGAACTCAGCTGGAGGTAAGGTCTAATATATGGTCTAACTTTCAGAGCTTTGCACACTACACTTCAGAGAAGCAGTCTTCTCCTTCACACATATATTGCAATTCTTCTGGTAGAAAGAGCAGCAAAGTCCTTCTTGCTTAATAAGTCTGAAGCATTGCAATCCTGGGACTACCCCAGGACAGACCAGAGAATTTGGCTGCCCCTCAAACCTTCCAGTTAGCCATGGTGTAGAATGGCACGCTCTCACCCTGACATTCCTCTCAGTAGGACTGTTATGCTCCAGAATCCTGTTCGTCTCAGTACGACAGGTATTCTTCAGAATCATGTTCCTCTCAGTAGGACAGGTATGCTTCAGAATCCTGTTCCTCTCAGTAGGACAGGTGTACTCCAGAATCCTGTTCCTCTTAGTAGGACAGGTGTGCTCCAGAATCCTGTTCCTCTCAGTAGGACAGATATGCTCCAGAATCCTGTTCCTCTCAGTAGGACAGGTATGCCCCAGAATCGTTCCTCTCAGTAGGACAAGTGTGCTCCAGAATCCTGTTTGTCTCAGCAGGACAGGTGTGGTCAAGAATCCTAACTCTCTTGGTGCACAATGACAAGGAGAAGAAAGCACAGAAAGTGTTGGATTATTACCAGGGCCTGAGGAAACAAAAAGACAGACTGGAACCTTTAGTAATATTACATTTGATATATCAAGGACTGCCTTCCAGGATCATTTTTTTCAGCACACTAGGAATAGCCTTGTCTAAAACCTTGCACTTTTCTCTGTCCAAAGGACTCTACTGCATCCTTCTATGGTAGAACTTCCAACTGGGGGTAGAACAGAAGCCTTTGAGTCTATGTTACCAGAAACATTCCTTGGCATTTGGGGAAAAGAAACTGCAGCCTGTACCCTTGTGATATAATCCATAACATCCACTATTCCTGAATAACTTTCTTAAATTTTTCTGAAAAAAAAAGCAGAGATCATAATCTTGAGGTGAGAATTAATAGAATTTAAGGATAGAACTATGTTAGAGGACTCTAGCCATGATGGTGCCTGGAATTTCCTTTTCAATTATCACACCATCTACATTTTTGAAAGACTTTGTTCCCCTTCAGTTTGTTTGGATGTTTCTTGTTATACATTGTAAGGGGAGGGATGGAACAGTTTAATAGATTCCTTAGTCTCACTTTTCTTTTTTTGAAGATATCCTGAGAGGAGAGCCCCATACAGCAGCTCCTTCCCCAAATTTTGCATTATGGAGTTACATCTCCACATTTGGCAACAGCCTATATTGCCTTCATGTATGTGTTAATAACCTTTTCAGCCATGTCTAGATATTGGAGAACCTCAGTGACTCATGCTAGTTCACCACATGGGTCTAACAGTTCACAGCTAGAATTCTATAGGTCTGAAGATTAGTCTTGCTGAAGTGTAAGCCTTTCCAAAATGGGTCTAAGACTCTACTCAGGGTCACTGGAAAGGCATTCTGGCTTGGAACTAATTATGATCCCTTAGCAGCCTCTTGGGAACCGTTTCAGGATATGTAATGGAATAAACAGTCACCCTGTAAAAACAGACTTTATATGAGCAGAAGATTAGAAGTCTGGTTCTTGGGATGCTGTATAAAATTAAATAAGAAAATACAGTGTAATAATAGAGCAGAGTAAATACTAACTTAAAAACAAACATACACCGCAAAGGAAGAGACAAAAAGACACCAATACTTTCAAAATGGTGCTAAGCACTTTTCAATCTTTAATCATAATCATAAGAACTTCATCAGACCAATCCAGGTGCAAATAACACAATCCATTAAAAAACTAATTGCAGATCATGTGATTCTAGCTGACCAACCAGAACCATCAATAAATGAATAAATTAAAATGATTCATTCATTTTAAAAAAGAAGCATATATAAATGAAAATTATAAAAATAATACTACTCTCAATCATCATATAATCAATTACATATATGATACTTTAAAAAAAATAATATTTATTTATTTATTTAAACATAAGGCCTTATCAGCATCAGAATAAATTTGCCAATGAGCTTCCTTACATTCTAACATGCTATTATGATATCCTACATGGGAATTATCTGATAGTGAATCTAGTACAAAGAAATGAAATTTCTTAAAAGCAGTATGTTAGAATGTAGGGAAGTTTGTTTACAATTTTATTTGGATGCTGATAAGCCCCCAGGTTTAAATGAATTAATTAATATTAAATGCTTTTTGAAAGTGTCACATATGTAATCGATTATGTGGTGATTGAGAGTAGTATTTTTTATAGTTTTCGTTTATATATGCTTGTTTTTTTTTTAATGAATGGTTTTAATTTATTCAGTTATTTATGGTTCCTATTGGTTAGCTGGAGTGATCTACATTTAGTTTGTAAATGGATGGAACAGTTTAATAGATTCCTTAGTTATTTGTGTTTAGATGGGTCTGATGAAGTTTTTATATTACAATTAAAGAACAAAAACACTTACCACTATTTGGAAAGTACTGACGTCTTTTTGTTTCTTCCTTTGTGGTGTTTGCTGTATAAAATTATTCACAAATAACTCTAGCTCTACAGGATAGTAAGTGGCTTTGTAGTGTCCAATCTTAAAAGGTCTTTTATCCAAGACTTGGAGAGCTGTGGAGCTGTAAGTAACCAGCTTTAAATAAAAGGAAAGAGAATTAAATTCTTATTATTATTATTTCAAATCTGCTTAAATATTTAAGTGCGCTTGAGACCAGTGTGGTGATACTACTTTTTACTTTTCTGCTCTGTTCCATCTCATTGCATTTTTTAGTTAGTTTTGGGACCTTAGCCTTATATTTTGATTAACAGTTTTGGGGAAATTGATTTTCTGCACCTCTATTTCCACAACTAGAATTAGTTGTAAAAGCAGTCTGTTTGTGTTTGAAATCCTGCTGGACCAAAGTCTTGCAGTTTAGTTCACAGTTGTGACAGAACTGTGTATGGGTACCAGATTTGTGCCTTAATCATTTATTACTGCATTTTTCCATAAAGAGTGCTACTGGTAAATTACTGCATAGTCTGGTGCCTTAAACTGTAGTAGAAGTTCAATAGTGAGAGAATTGTCTCTGATCTAGTTTGTGCTTTGGTGCTTTTATATTCTGTTTATGTGTCTGACACATCTCCCACCAATACGTTAAGCTAAAGTTTCTGAGAGAGCTACAATATTGCCTATATTTGATTGTTAGCCTCTGTAGCTAGCATGTGCTTGAAAATTCCCCATCTCCCTCACTCTTCATTTGCTGTTGTTGTATAAGTATGGATTTCTGCCCTCCACCCATTATTATTATCTGATTTCCAAAGCCCCCCCCCCATTCTTTCATTGATATTCACTGTTGTATAACCTATTTATGTACTTTTTCCAGCCATTGTTTTCCATAGACCCATGATACTGACTGCCCACCCAGCAAACCAGTACTGTTCTTGAGTAAACCTCCTTCACTACATACTGTCACCTGCTCATTTTCCTGGAGCTTAGCAAAGCTTTAAGTCCCAGCCTGCATTCCTGAAGTGTTTTACTTCTACCCAGCGCCATCCAGACAAAGTTAAGTACCTTTGATTGCTAAATTGCACTTAGGTTATTTTGAGTGACCACTTTTGTTTCCTGCTTTTATGTGTGCCTGTCACTGAATTTTTTTGTAAAAAGAAATTGCTCTTCCTCTCACTGTTATTGTCTTGGAATTAGAGTTACCACCTGTCCCACTTTGCGAGGGACAGTCCCTCTTTGGGCAGCTGTGTCCTGCAAAAAAACTGAAAAAATGGCAAATGTCCTGAGATTTTAGGACAAAAATATTTCCTATATTTTATGTAATAGTTGCATAAAAACAGTTATTCTGTATCTGAAACACCTACATGTTATAAGAAACAGAATAAGCAACTAAAATGCTACAAGAATAAGCTTTTATTTAGGCAAGAAAAAGTGAAGTTGTGTCCTTTGTACTGGCCTTGGGTATATTTTGCCCTGCAAAATCTGACGTTTGTACCAAAAATGTCCCACTTTGGGCATTTGAAAAGGTGGCAACCCTACTTGGAATTGTCTTCAGCAAGGGATTTCCAGGTAGTTGTTTAAGTCTTATTTGTTAGCATTGCACTTGTAGGCTACTTTTCCTGTGTTTTTACATCACAAGGACTGGGTTTATTCTTGTTGTGACAGGAAGTGTTTGCCTGGTCTATCTGAGTTTGGAAATACACAAAGGACTCATACTGTAGTCATTTTGTTGGCAGGATGGCTCATTACTTATATTTCTGGGGTTTTTTTTGGTCTGTGGTGCTATAAATTTTATATGTTTGCATGGGTTAGCAGTGCCCTGTACAGTAGAAAACACCTAGAAAGTGAATGTTCTCTGAAGAATGGTCGATAAAACTGAAACCTGTAAAGGAACAATGCAGTATCTTAGTGCCAACAAGCTCAGAGCAGCTAGTTGGGCCTTGAGAGGCAATAAGCATAGATTTAGTATAATTCATTATTGTGTAAACATTAAAGTTAATAGAATTTAGTGCTGTTTAGCTAAATGTGCCCCTTTAAAGCACCCTTATTAGTCTTCACAAACCGAGCACCTTTAATAGCCTTCTAATCTTAATACACCACCCTCTCGTAGCTCACAAATCAAAGGACCAGACAGTATGGAGATGCATTTTCCTAACTTTTCTGTAGCCAGATTGGTGGATATTGGCATCTTGAGAAAATGAAGCAATTGTCTCATGTTTATTGGCAACCACTTAATCCTTAAAGAAGCAGGTACAGTATGTGAGAGGTGCACTTACACAATGACAAACTCTCGCATACAAGTCCACATCAGGGTGTGGAAACCACACACAGACAACACCCACCTCACATAGCACACAGCACATGCACAGACTAACATATGCTGAGACACTTACAAGCAATCTTCCTAAACAACAAAGGTCACCTGGACCACCCATTGTCAAAGCTATGCCTCAGCAAGCCCAAAGGTACTCTGAAAAAACAACTCCTAACATCTCAGTGCAGCCCCAATCACTGATACCATAAGGCAAACAGTCTTTCAAGGACTTTCATCATAGAGGACTCCATTATAAGTATACTTACACCCTTCTAACTAAGCTGAACAAGGAAAATGTAGTAAAAACAACTTAAAAGAATCTCAAAGTGTTATTGCTTAATGCCAGAAGCCTAAATAATAATAATAATAATAATAATAATAATAATAATAATAATAATAATAATAATAATAATAATAATAATAATAATAATAATAGTAATAATAGTAATACTAATAATAACAATAATAATAATAATAATATTAATAATAATAATAATAATAATAATAATAATAATAATAATAATAATAATAATAATAATAATAATAAAAACTACGCTCTCTCTCCAAACCCACCTCACACTCGAGAATATAGTTTTAAAGAAGCAGAGAGTTCACTGGCAATGCAAGGTTTCAGTGCTTCCACATGTTTAGACCAGCAGCTGCATAGACAAGGGCGAAAGATGGAGGTGTCACCATATACATCAATATCAAGGATGCCTCTAGGGTGGTCAAACAGGATGACATGCTGGAGTTTCTCCACATTTAGATCACTACAGACAAAATCCATTACCATATCCTAGCCAGCTATAGATCACCCGCAATGTCCCAAGAAGATCACAGTGCATATTTGGACCTACTGGACACACTTACCATCCAACCTGACACCATATTCATAGAAGACTTTAATTACCCCTCCATAGACTGAGAATCCTACACAGCCTCAAATCTACAGGCACAGAGATTCCTGGACTTCATCAATACAAACACACTTGACTAAATAGTGAATACATCCACTAGTGGTTCCAACCTACTGGACCTTATTTTCACAAATATGGGAGAATACTGCACACTCCCCAGTGTCTCATCCTCTCAAAATCAGCTCTGTAATCCCATTAAAACTAGTAACAGTTATGAACTATTCCAAGGCAAATTACCTGTTATTAAGTGATAGCTTGTCAAAATCCAATACCCCTCCAAACCCTGAGAACACACCAGCCTATGCTGAATTGCTCTCAGAAACTCTGTACAGCCATGTCAGTGGTAGCATAGAGGCTGCTGTACCTACAAGATATAAGCCCAGAACTATCCTCAGAAACAGACTGCCCTGATGACATCCCAAATGAAACAGGTTATAGAGCAATAGGAAAATAAATATGACAAAAACAGGAAGGGTAATATTGCAAAAACAGGAAGGGTAATTCACATAAAAACTTAAAAAGCATCCTATATAAAAACAGATTTTAGTACTTAATAAATAAGCACCTATCCAGGCATGTCTAAGGGTCACCTCCTGATGTTTTCTCCTGTCTACCTGATGAATCTGGGCATCTTGGGGCAATGCAGCAATTGCCTCATGTACACAGACAACCCTCAACTCCTACCACCCAACACTACAATCTGTGAGAGATGCACTTATATAACCAAACTGGAAGCAAAGCTCTCTTCACCCACGACTGGACTAGACAGTCAAGAGGAGAAGGTAAACACTTGCACCACACCACACTCATCACATAGTCCCTCAAAACCTACACCACCAAAACACACACATAGAAACACAAAACACACACCTACATTCGTGGAGGCTCTCAAAAGAAATCTACCCAAGCAACAGGGATCTACAAAGCAGAAACTTAAACAACCTCCACCCCCCAACACAACCCCAATGACACATAGTCCACAAACTCAGTGTGCTACTCAACCACAGCCCTTAAGGCATAACAACATACCTAACACTCTAGCCATAGGTGACTCTATAGTCAGGCACACTGATGTTCCAATCACCAGGCTAAACAAGGAGAAAGTCACTGTCAGCTGCCTGTCAGGTGCCAGGATCCACCACATAACACATGCACTCAGGTCACTCCACAGCAAGTACAAATATGACTCTGTCATTGTCCATGTTGGTGTGAATGACCTGAGACATACCTCCCTGGACTACATGAAAAGAGACATGGAGGAGCTTTCTGATCTTGTAGCCCAGGCAGATACGACCCTAGCCCTGACTAGCATCCTGCCATCACCCATAATGATACCACAGTACAAGGAAAAAATGATTGACTTCAACAATTGGCTAAGCTTCTGGTGTCATTCTAAGGGGATCCAGTATTTGTCTGCCTGGGATGACATGATTGACAAACCACGATGCTTTGCCAGAGATGGTCTGCATCTGTCGCCCTTGGGATTCCAGACACTGACTAAGGCTCTTGCCACTCCTATAGTGCCTTTTTTAGGCAAGATTCAAATGACAAATTCACCGCCATAACAGGTACAAGCAAGCAAAATCTGAGGGTAATGCTACTCAATGCTAGAAGTCTAAAGCTCAAAATGCACTCACTCGAGGCACTCCTTAAAATAGTGAACATCGACATCTGTGCAGTGACAGAGACCTGGTTCAAGGCTCCAGAGAGTAGCCCTGCATTACCAGGCTATAATTCATACCACACCTTTCGGCCACCTAACTTGGACCGAAGCACTAAAGGCGGATGCGTGTCAATATTCATTAAGGATATCCACACCTCCAGGCTAGTTGCTCAGCATAATGCATCTGAAATTATCCAAGTGCAACTAACTCTGGGCAAGACCGCAATGCAAATTGTAGCTTGCTACAGATCCCCCACCATACCCCAGGATTCCCACTCCTCATTTCTTGATACACTGGAAAATATTAGGGTACAACCTAACACCCTAATAATGGGTGATTGCAACTACCCCACCATTAACTGGGAAAACTACTCATTTACCAACTCTTGTGCTCAACGTTTTCTGGAATTCATAAATTCTAATGCCTTGGATCAACTTATTCACACTCCCACCAGGGGCAGCAATATCCTAGACCTGGTCATTACCAACATGGGCAACTGGTGTTCCACACCAGAGGTAAATTCCTCATTGGTCAGATCCGACCACAAGCTAATCACCCTAGACATCCACATCCCAGCCCCACCCCCCATTAGGGAAACCACAGTAAAAAATTTCTCCAAAGCCAACTTCATGCTTCTTAAGACAGAAGTGGCAAACTTCATGACACCCATGCTGACAGACAGTAGAGATACGACTGCTGAATCCTATACAATTGCACTTTATAAGCACTTACAAGAGTGCATGGATCGTGCAATCCCTAACAGAACCAAGATGCTATCCTCCAAAAAAGGAAGCCAATCTGGTGGTCCCCTGCTATAAACAAACTCTACAACAGAAGAAAGAAACTGTTGCAAAAAAGAGTAAAACCCCATGATTGGAGGAACTCCGTGGTTAGCCTCAGTAAGAAGCTGAGATCCCTCATTAAATCCTCCAAAGCTAGTTACGACAAGCTAGTAAAGACAACCACAAAGCATTCTATAGCTAGGTCAAGAATCTCAATGGCAACACTCAGATCTGCTCTGAGTTACAGCACAATGGCACTAAATATACAGAACTAACTGATATTGCCAACATCCTGGCAGATAGGTTCAGTGCTAACTTGACCCCTCTCTCATCCCCTAAACGGCCCATCTCTATACCGGAAGAATGCAAAGTACCTGTAATCATGGCTGCACAGGTAAAAAACACACTCTCCAAAGCCAAGAACACAGCATCCATGGGACCTGACAACATCCCAGGCTGCATTCTACATAAAGTACAGAACGAACTGGCACCCCACCTAAGTACCATGTTCAATCATAGCCTCACCTCAGGCTTTGTGCCCACTGAATGGCGCACAGCAATGGTTATCCCACTTCACAAAGGGGGAGCCACCATGGACCCCGGGAACTACCACCCCATTAGCCTGATGAGCCTGGTCTGCAAGGCTATGGAGCATATCATCATGGAACTTATAAACAATGACATTAGTAATCTCCAAACTCTGGACCCTACCCAGTTCGGGTTTGTAAAAGGCAGATCATGTCTCCTAAACCTGATAGACTTCTTTGAAGCGGTCACCAAAGCTGTAGATGAGGGTAAAGTGGTACACGCAGCCTATCTAGAACTTGTCAAGGCTTTCGACGCCATCCCCCACTCAGGAATTATAGACAAACTCACTAATCTAGGTATAAATCCCTATGTCACAAGATGGGTTGCCAACTGACTCACTGACCGCACCCACACTGTGAAAGTAGCAGACTCTAAATCCAACTTCAGACCAGTGACAAATGGAGTACCACAGGGTTCAGTCCTAGGTCCTCTCCTGTTTTGTATCTACTTCTCTGAAGTACAGGCTAACACAGAAGGTCTTTGGCTAGCAAAGTTCACAGATGACTGCAAACTAGGAGCCATAATCAAATCTCCTAATGATGTGAATATCCTACAAAAGGGCCTCACTGAGACAGATGCCTGGTGTCAAAGCCATTGCCTCAAGCTTAGTGCCAAAGAGTGCATTGTCATCCTTTTTGGTAAAAACTGTGTACCCATGAACTACCACATAGGCGGTAGTCTAAACACCGAAAGTGTGATAAGAGACCTTGGGACACAGGTGGACAGTAGTCTCTTCTTTGATAATCACATCACCACAGTAGTCAGGAAATCCTTCTACGTGGCACACCTCATCACAAAAGGTTTCTCATCCAGCAAAAAAGAGGTCATTGTTCCCCTCTACTCATCACTCATCAGACCCATTATAGAGTACAACGCTCCTTTTGGTATGTACCTCACAAGACATCTACAACAACTGGAAAGACCACAGAAATACCTCACAAAGAGGATTACCAGCCTCAAACAGATGCCCTACACAGACCATCTCAAAAAACTCCAGCTTTACTCTTTCGCATATCGCCTACTCAAGCTACAAAGCTATGTCAGACCCAGAGCTATTGGACATGCTCCACATAAAGAAATCCCAATCCCTCTGAGCTACATGCTCTAGGGACCTAAACCTTGTCACCACAATAAACAGAACATGCTGGAGGGACAGATTCCTGTCTCAGAGACTTCCCACACTCTGGAACAAACTACCTATCTATATCAAACAAAGCTCCTCATTAGCACTCTTCAAGAAAAATCTTGATGATTGGATGGGAGACAGGAAATTCACCCGGGGGTCACCTCTGTGGCTCTGCTTGACAGGGGCACAGGAAAATAATTTTCTTGGGTGGCAAAAGCCAGGGTACCATTTGGCTAGGCTTATATAGGCCCTAGGGCCAATAGCCTAGTACCTACCTATGAACCTATAGTCCAGCACTTGCTCAGACCTAATAACAAGCACTAATATACCCTGACACTTGATTGCCCAGCAGGGCAAGGCTCATTATTCATCCCTCACCAACCAAGAGACTAAGCAGCTCAGCCTACTATTCAGGCATGACCAAAGGGCAATTTCAGGTATACTCTCCAGTCCAGCTGGTGAACCTGGGTATCCTGAGGCAATGTTACAACTGCCTCATGTACACAGACAACCCTCTCCTCCTACCACAAAACATTACCATATGCGAGAGATGGAATTATATAGCTAAATTGGAGGCTAAGCTCTCTTCACCCAAGACTGGAACAGGCAGTCATGAGGAGAAGGTTAACACTTGCACCACACCTCCAGCCTCACATAGACCTACTAAACCAGCACTGGCAAAAATACACATAAATACACTAAATCATACTCGGAGGCTCTAAATAAAAACCTGCAAAAGCATCACAGACCTCCAAAGCAGACACCCAAAAAATCTGCACCTCCTGTCACAAAGCAGACAACACATAAAACACAAAATCAGTGTGCCGCACAATCACAGCCCTTAAGGCGAAATAACATACCTAACACACTAGTAATAGACAACTCTATAGTCAGGCACACTGACATCCCACTCACTAGGCTGGACAAGGAGAAGGTTACTGTTAGCTGCCTGGCGGGAGCCAGAATCCACCACATAACGCAAGCACTCAGGTCACTCCAGAAAAAGTACAAATATGACTCTAACATTGTTCATTTTGGAGTGAATAACCTGAGACGTACCTACCTGGACTACATGAAAAGAGACATGGAAGAGCTCTCTTATCATGTAGCCCAGGCAGGTATGACACTGACCCTGAGTAGCATCCTGCCCTCACCAAAAATGATACCGCAGTATAAAGAAAAAATAATAAATTTCAGCAATTGGCAAAGCTTCTGGTGTCATTCAAAGGGGATCCAGTGTCTGTCAGCCTGGGACGACATGCTCGACAAGCCTTGTTGCTTCATAAGTGATGGCTTGCACCTGTCACTCCTAGGCTTTCAAATAATGGCCAGGGATCTTGCTGCCCCCATAGTGCCTTTTTTAGGCAAGGCTCAAAAGTCAAACCCACCTCCGTAAACAAGCACAATTAACAAAAAACTGAGGGTTATGCTACTCAACACCAGGAGTTTAAATCACAAAATGCACGTGCTCGAAGCACTCCTCAGTATGGAGAATGTCGACATCTGTGCAGTAACTGAAACCTGGTTCAAGGCTCCACAGAGCACCCCAGGACTACTGGGCTACAACTCATACCACACATTTCGGCCACAGAACATGGACCGAAACACAAAGGAGGGGGTGTACCCATATTCATCAAGGATACCTACACCTCCAGGTTAGTGGCGCAGCATGATACCTCAGAGATCATCCATGTGAAACTAACATCAGGCAAATCTGCAATGCAAATTGTGGCCTGCTACAGATCACCCTCCATGACCCAGGACCACCACTCTGCCTTTCTGGAGACACTGGAAAACATGATGGCTCTACCGAACACCCTGATATTGGGCAATTTCAATTACCCTACAGTTAACTGGGAAAACTACTCAAGTACAAACTCCCAGGTCCAGCGCTTCCTGGAATTTATCAACTCAAATGCCCTGGATCAACTGGTAAACTCCCCTGCCAGAGGTGAGAACATATTGGACCTAGTCATCACTTAATGGACGATAGGTGTTCCACACCAGAGGTCAACCTGTCACTGGTTAGATCAGACCATAAACTAATCACTCTGGATGTCCACCCCACACCACCACCTCCAACCAAGGAAACCACAGTGAAAAACTTTTCTATAGCAAACTTCACCTTACTTAAGACAGAGGTAGTAAGTCTCACAGCCCCCACGTTAAAGGATAACAGTGTCCAAGATGCAGGAACCTTTACAAATGCACTTTATGAGCACCTACAAGGATGCATGGATTGTGTCATTCCTAGCAAAACCAAGACTCGCTCCCCTAAGAGAAGGAAACCAGTCTGGTGGACTCCTGTCATAAACAGGCTATACAATTTTATTTATTTATTTATTTATTTTATTTTACATTTGTTGACTGGGCTAGTCTAACTGGATACATGTCCATTTTCAGTAGAGGCCCGGGGAGAAAAGCTCCAAGCATAGGCAGTGACATATCATATATTACATGGAAAAACAAACAGAATATAAAGTAAAAATAATTTTTTTTTTTTTTACAATAGAAGGAGGAAACTAGTTCAGAAAAAAAGAAAATCCCAAGAAGGAAAGACATCCCTGATCAGTATCAGTAAGAAACTAAGGTCCCTCATAATATCCTCCAAGGCTAACTTCGAAAGAAAAATGGCCAAGGATTCGAAAGATAACCACAAAGCCATCTTTAGCTATGTCAGGAATCTAAGTGGCAACTATGCTCTGAGCTAGTGCAAAATAGCACAAAATATACTGAACCCACTGATATTGCCAACATCCTGGCAGATAGATTCAGTGCAAACTTCACCCCCCTCTCACCCCCAAAAGGGCCCACAACAATACCGGAAAAGTATAGTATCCCAGAAATCACAGACGCACAGGTGAAAATAGTCCTTTCACAAAAGCCAAAAGCACAGTGTCAGTGGGGCCAGATGGTGTCCCAGGGTGCATCTTGCACGAACTACAGAACAAACTAACCCTCCATCTAAACACACTGTTCAACCTCAGCCTCTCCACAGGCTACATGCCCATAGAATGGCGCACAGCAAAGGTTATTCCGCTCCACAAAGGAGGGGCCACAACTGACCCTGGTAACTATCACCCCATAAGCCTGACTAGCCTGGTCTGCAAGGCTATGGAGTGCATCATCATGGAACTCATTAACAAAGACATTGGGAACCTCCAAACACTTGACCTGACCCAGTGTGGCTTTGTTAAGGGCAGATCATGCCTACTAAACCTGGTTGACTTCTTTGAGACAGTCACCAAGGCCATAGATGAGGGGAAGGTAGTTCACACAGCCTACCTTGAACTCGCCAAGGATTTTGACACCATTCCCCACTCAGGAATTATAGAAAAACTCACCAGCCTGAACATAAACCCCTACGTCATGAGATGGGTTGCCAGCTGGCTTACAGACAGAACTCACATGGTAAGAATAGCGGGCTCCAGGTCCGACTCTAAACCAGTCACAAGTGGTGTCCCACAAGGCTCGGTCCTGGGACCCCTACTGTTTGGCATATACTTCCCAGAAGTACAGGCAAACACAGGAAGACTATGGCTAACCAAGTTCGCCGATGACTGCAAACTGGGAGCCATAATTGACTCTCCGGCTGACACCGACATTCTCCAAAAGGGCCTTACTGAGACGGACACCTGGTGTCAAAGTCATGGTCTCAAGCTAAATGCCAAAAAATGCATAGTCATCCCCTTTGGGAAAAACAAAACAACCATGAATTACCACATAGGTGGCAGCCCCCTTAATACAGAAGAGGTAATAAGAGATCTGGGGACCCAGGTAGATAGTAATATCTCCTTTGACAATCATATTGCCAAAGTAGTTAGGAAATCCTTCTATATAACTCATCTAATTACTAAAGGGTTCGCATCTAGAAATAAAGAGGTTTAGTGCCCCTCTACTCGCCACTCATCAGACCCATCATAGAGTACAATGCTCCATTTGGGATATACCTCACAAGACACTTCCAACAGCTGGAAGGACCACAAAAGTACCTCACCAAGAGGATTACTGGTCTCAAACATATGTCCTATGCAGCCCGACTGGAAGAACTCCAGCTGTACTCAGTCACATATCGCTTACTCAGAAGTTATCTCTGCCTGACTTACAAAGCCAGGTCCAACTCAGAAGTGATGGACATGCTCCACCTAAAGAAATCCAAGTCACTGTGAGCCACTCGCTCTAGTGAGCTAAAACTCACCACAACAATAAATAGAACATGCTGGAGGGATAGATTCCTGTCACAGAGACTCCCCATGCTTTGGAACAAAATTCCTTACTACATTAGGCAGAGCCCCTCACTAACACTCTTCAAGAGAAATCTTGACGAATGGATGGGTAACAGAAAATACACCCCTGGGATCACTTCATTGGATCTTCTTGACAGAGGCTCAGTTAATTAATCAATGGGGCGGCGAAAGCTGACACACTTTGGCTAAGCTTATAAATGCCCTCGGGCAGATAGCCTAGTACCTACCTATGAACCTATGAACATGAAGATAAAAACTCTCTCATCAAAGTAAACAGGCAACTGAGAGGGATAATTAGTCAAGCAAAGCCAACTTTGATAGTTTAGATATCCTCCCAGGTGAAAGATAACCAGAAGGCCTCCTACAGCTATGTCAGAAACCTCAAGGGCAGCACACAGCAATGTGCTGAACTGGTAGTTAATGGTGCCACATTAATCAAGCCTGGTGATATAGCAAACCTGTTAATGGACAAATTCAGTTGCAACTTTTCCTCCCACCCCAACTACCCCCTAATAATATCTTCAAACATAACCCCTCCTAGCATGCACTGGCTGCACTCACTAAAGCCAAGAACACAGCTTCAGTGGGCCCCAATAACATTCCAGGATGCCTCCTGAATAGTCTAAAATATGGCTTATCAGGACCCCTGGATTCATTATTTAACCATAGTCATAAAGCAGTCTTTGTGCTATGTGAATGTAGGACTGTAACGGTCATCCCCATTCATAAGGCAGGACCTGCAACACATCCTGGAGACTATAGATCCATTAGTCTGACTAGTTTTACATGCAAAACAATCAAAATACTTATCATGGAAATTATCAGCAAGGACATAGGAGATGTCCAGACACTGGCTCCATCTCAAAACCATCAAAAGACTTATCATGGAAATTATCAGCAAGGACATAGGAGATGTCCAGACACTGGCTCCATCTCAAAACCATCAAAAGACTTATCATGGACATTATCAGCAAGGACATAGGAGATGTCCAGACACTGGATCCATGTCAGTTTGGCTTTGTCAAAGGAAAGAATTGAATATGTTGGACTTATTTGAAAAGGTCACTAAGGCAATGGATGAGGGAAAAACTGCGTACTGCCCACCTAGATCTGGCTAAGGCATTTGATACAATACCCCAGCTAGGCATTGTCAACAAACTTAAAGAACTAGGTATAAACCCCTTTATAAAACATTGAATAGCTAGCTGGCTCACTGATAGGACACAGGAGGCTAGAATTGGTGAGTCCACCTCCAAAAACAGGCCAGGCCAATTACCAGTGTAGTCCCCCAGGGCTCTGTGCTAGGCCCGCTCCTCTTTGGCATCTACTTCTCAGATGTCAAAGTCAATGTCAAAAGCCTGTGGCTAACCAAGTTTGCTGATGAGTGCAAACTGAGAGCAGTGACTGAATCCCCCCAAGATGAGAACACCAAGGTTTAATACAGACAAATGCTTGGTGCCAAAGTCATGGCTTAAAACTCAATACCAGGAAATGCATTATAAGACCTTTTGACAAGTCTGCCACCCGAGTAACTACATCATCAATTAAACACCCTTAAAGGTCACTTCACTAGTCGGGGGTCTGGGAGCTCATGTAGACAGTTATCTAGCCTTCGACCAATGTGTGCTCAAGGCATTAAAAAAATCCTTCTATGTTGCTCAACTTATAAGCAAGAGAATGGCATATAGGTCCAGAGAGGTCATAATACCATTGTACGTGGCCCTCATCAGGTCCATCATAGAGTATAATGCTTCTTTCAATATGTACCTGATCAGACACAAGCAGCAAATAGAATATCCACAAAGGTTCCTTACAAAAGGAATATAGGGAATAAACACAATGTCCTAAGCTGATTGTCTGAAAGTCCTATCTCTTTATTTGGTATCATACACACTTCTGAGGGTTGATTTTTGCCTGGCATACAAGGCATCCCTGGACCCTGCTTTGATGAATGTTGTGCACATCTGCAAAACAAACAGCATCAGAACTACTAGCTTAAAACACCTAAATTTTGCTTGCAACATAAATAGGACATGTCAGAGAGGCAGACATGTTTCTCACAGAACTCCCATTATCCAGATCCATGTGAAGCAGCATTCCTCCCTATCCCTATTAAAGGGCAACTTGGACCAGTTAGATAGGTAATAAGAAATTCAACCCTGGTCTGGCTTCTATGTCTCTGATGGACAGAGACAGTCAGCAAATTGTGCCTATAAATCAAATTTGTGAGTCACATTTGTGTTACATGGTTAGGCTTTTAAGGCCCTAGTGGTCATTAGCCTAGTGTACCACTATGGACCTATGAAGGCTCTTACTAAACCATATCATACTGTGAAGGAGTGGACATCTGAGAGTGATACATTTAAGACTCCTCAGATTCTAAACAGGAAGAGGAGTAGAGTGTCTAACAGGAGAAACTCCCTCTTCCTCTTCTAAAGAAGATTGACTCTAAAATCTGACAACTGCTCTGGCCTAGCTGGGGGTGGTGGGGGGGGTGGGGTGGGGGGGGGTTGATGGTTAGAAAAAGAAAATATCCTTGGATAAATTTCTGCCAGTCCTGTATGAGAGCCAGGGTAGTGGTTTGGTCCAAGGACTCACCTTTTCTCATACCCACATAGTCGCAGAGCTGGAAACACTAATTTTCTGATAACCAGATGTCTGGGTTCTCAAAATGTGGAAAACACCTCCTTTGGAGGCAGGATTCAGGGCTGAGAATCCTGCACCTTAAATCATTCACCCCAATGGAGCTCAGGAAGTTTGCACTGTAACTTCCAATGGGCGGAGCCTAAACCTTTTGACAGAATATAATTATGTCATCACGTTTCAAACAAATGTTCGTATCTCTGGAACCATAAGTATTATGAAAGAAGTATAAATGACAAACCCTTCAGCGCAAACTATTTTTATAGTGGTAGTATTCTTTAGGTTCTAGGTCTTAAACTGAATTTTATAAATCAAAGTAAACACAGTAACTTGTTATGTTTTTAATATTTTTTAAACAACTTACAGTATCTCAGCAACCACTCAAGTTATACACATACTGTCATCATCATTTTATTCATCTAGCTGAAAGCTTTCATGTGAGGCTAAGGATTTCTGTCAGTGTTACTTGGTTGATGAGATATTTAGAAAAATGTGAAAATTATATCTATATGAATTAATATCATAAAACAACAGTTAATATCTATTTAACTGCAGTAGACAGAGGTCAAATATCAATGCAGTTGAATTTGTTGTTGTGTAAACTTTAAGCTGTCATTTTCTAAAACCTTGTACAGAGCATAGTTTTGGAATTATTAATGCAAATATGAACAAGTAATATCTGACGGCTAGAGGCATCAGTAGTAGTTAACTGCAGATGCAACTGGAGGTGTCACTCGGATGTAATAAGTTAACCAGTTTTGAGCACGCTCTCATACTGGAACAATGGGAATTTCCCAGTCACTAGCTATAACAATGAAACGGGCATTTGATGTGGGCATCTGGGAACCAACATGCAAACAGACCACACACACACACACACACACACACACACACACACACACACACACACACACACACACACACACACGTATGTAAAGTAACTTCAGCCAGATGAGAAACCCATGTACAGCTAACAGCATACAGCAGGCTCCTCCCTAGTATTGTTAGAAACCTCAGCAATACAGGGTGGAGCTACAAGCTACAACAGCACCCGCACAGAGCTCACTGGCCAAGGGAGGCCAGCTGGCATGGAATTGAAGTTCAGACTCACTTTCTCTACAAGGGTTTTAAACTTGAAAGAATGGGTGCCCAATGGCAACTGCTGAGGGTGGTCTAGTGGTGTGAAAGGAGACATTGTTAGCAACAATGGGAAATCTTTCCCAGTGGAATACTGACTGTATGGCCCTGGATTACATTAGACTTGCAAAAACTGCTAGTCACCTAGTAAAAATGCAGATAACACATATCGTAAAACAGAAAGAAATTAGATAAAACAAGCTGGCAGCATCTCTGGCAACAAGAATGGAAAACTTCACTGGGTTGGTCTGAGAAGTGTTAGACCTTGCCTGTAGCCAAACTCCCAAAAGTAATCCATAAGAATATAAGTAATATTAAACTATGCAAACATCCCAGGAGCACATGAAGCAATCACTCAAAGATGGGCATAGACTGCATCATAGCATATCTACTTTATTTAAAAAATGTGGTTGTCTACTGTTTAGGTTGAAATAATTTTCCCACATGGAGACACTTCATCCCCACTTGTTATTTCAGTCAAAAAGCAGCGTGCCATATGGTGCTGCTAACTTATGGCGTCAAGAAGCAGTGTAACCAAAAGTGAAGTTTTAAAATAAAGCCTTTTTTAACTTTAGTACAGGAGTGACAACTGACTCAGACATTCACTTGTAGTTTGACCAGCCACTGGCTTATACAGGCAGCTGTACTGCTTAAGCACTCAACCGTCATGGGATTTCTGGAAGTTGGGGGTATGGTTTGTTCCACTTCAAACCAAAAATGAAAGCAACAGACGTTGATACAGGTTGATCCACTTTTAAAGCTCTGCAATTTTTTTTGAGTGCATCATGTATACTCCAGGCCTATCAACTCTCAGTGTCTTTCCCAGACTTATTCCAAAGTAGCATCACCATCAGCTATGGGCATTCACTTTTTTTTGGCCTAATCCATTACCCCCATTGCAATCTTGTGGTATCATCCAAGGGGTGGGTGTGCAATGGATGCATGTGGCATATTGCCCTGGGGCTGCATCAGCTCAGCCATGCCCATCACCTTTTTACCTCTCTTTTGACAATGCCCCCCCAACATGACATCTCCAATCTCCATCCGGATCACTGCAGAGCACCCATGTGAACACCCATACTCAAAGCATAGGTACACCGATTCTCCCCTGCTGCTCAGTCAGTTGCCCAAGCTGCTAAATGAATTTGGGTCAGCCGGACCACTATGCCACCTGAATGGCCAAAGCTTTGAACATCTTTGCTTATGGAAAGTGTATAGCACACTAATTTATAGTCCTTCATAAACTGAAGGCTGTTAAATGAAAAGCCCTTTAGAGGGAAATCCGAAGACAAGGAATTTGCATCATAACCCAGACAATAGATCTTATCAGATTGTGCTAGCTTATGGTCTTAATTCCTAAGAATGCAGTGTGAGTTCCCATTCTAGTCTGTAGCTTTCCTAGAAACAGAACGCTTGTGGTGCAAAACCACCAATGGCTGCTGCCTTCTGTACAAAATCAAAGGTAAACCTGGGCTAATGTAATTGTACTCTATGTCCACAGATGCCAGACACCTAACTGGCTAATACCTGACCCTTGAGCACCTCTCCTACACGTCATGATGCTTTGAGGCAGAAGTCCCCTTCCCCAATGGTAAGGTTGCTTCCTGTTTAGGTGTCTGAACAAACATTGATTCCCAAGTGGCCCCATGAAAATTGTTTGAAATGTGTAAAAGGGAATGGCAGAATTCTTTTTGAGTTTGCAGAATCAACTTAACAGCTTGCCCTCTAGCACCCAACTGACCCATTCATTTCTCCATTGAGGTAAGAGCCCCCTGGGCCATTCATTCCCTGCTGAAGATAATAGTCTAGTGTTAAGAAATAGACCAGTTGTGGACCATCCTACTACCACCCCTTTGGCAGCTTTTATGCTCCACTACAGCCACTCAAAGGAGATGCATGCTACCGCTGATGCCCAACCACCCAGCCAAACAGCTCACCATTGCATTGAATGAGCAAGCTAGACTCCCTGACGTGTGCAGTATACCTGCTCTTCTCCAGGGGTCACCAATGCTGTGAGGCAAACTGCTTTCCACCCCCAGGATGAGAGCTATCATCAGCCGCTCACTTCCATCTTCCACTTTACTTATGATGCTAGAACACAGTCATCCAAGGTGCAGTTAGGGCTTTATCCCACAACACCACAGTAGCACAGCAATTTTCTTTTGCTAACTTAGTTAAATGAACTGGTCAAACTTCTTGGGCTAAAATGCAGAAAAATCATTGTACTGACCATTAACTTTAAACCAGTGCAATAAACATGAAATTTAGGTGAGGTAATGTTAAGCAATGGATTCAAAAGTTTAATAACAGAATATAAAATTAAAAGAAATGAAAACACATCAGTAATTAAAAGAATCAATAAAATTACAATGAAGACAGAAGAGAAGTGCAGATTGCAAAACAATAAGTCTGCACAGACTACCAAGAGAATATACACAACAAAATGGAGAATAGAACTTTAAACACTGTACAGAATACACCTCTGATTTAAGAGTGACCAAATAAAGTATGTGTGTAAGAAGAATGTGTGTGTAGGGGAGGATGCTTCATTAAGGGCTCATAGCCTTGATCATCTGTGATAACTGACAGACAATTTAAAGTTGTTTATAACTAGTTATCCAATAAATCTGTTCATCACAACTGTTCACACACACAAAATCCAGTACTCTTCCAGACTCCATCCTCTGTTCTATTATCACTTATCCTGATGGCCCCCAATTCAAAGATTTCTCCAGATGGGATAAAATGATAATGGTGTAAATGCTTTGGTAAGGTTGGGTTGGAGATCTTAAGTCTATGTGAGATGAAAAGATTCTGACAAGAATTACATTAGCTTGCATTCAAAAGGAAAGATAACCTCTGTACAGTAGTAGCCAAGAGAAAGAGGCTATCTGCGGCAGTGAGAGTGCTAAAAAGTTTAAAATATTTTGTTAACTGGGACACAGCACCGATGTCCAGGGACCTTTTTCAGACTCAGCCTGGGAGCACTAATTAACTGATTTATTCAGAGTTGTACATTAAGCAAAGGCAGTTGAAGGAGTCAGGCTCCAGAATCATTAACAACTCAGAGACTTAAAGGAGTAACTCATGCACAGACTGAAAACATATGTTTATTTCATCATGTCTTGATGTTTCCTACGTTTTAACACCACATTTGGACTCTATATACTTTTTTCATATTTTAAATGTAATTCTAGAGTCTGCCCACATGGGGTCCAGCATCTTGGTTTTTTAGTCTACCTATAACTATCCCACAATGCAGTGCTTGGCTTTAAATATTACATCATAGCCCCTAAGCTCCTGTCACTGCATTGACTTTATGTGTGTTTCCATGTATACCATGCTTTCTTTTAGTCAGTTGGATTTAATTATTACCATTTTTAAATTTCACCGACTACTTAAAAGACAAACAGAGATAATCATAGAGATCAGTATTCTCAGTGCCTGTTGCTTCTTTTTCTTTCTAAATCGGACAATTTTTATTATTTTGTTATGCCTCAGTTGTAGTTTTTAAACTCATCTCCCTTCCCCCTAAACATTTCACATATGTGTCAAAGTGGCAAAGATCGTTTGAGCTGTTTGCTGCCGTGATTGCCAGCTCACATCAGGAGACAAAGTTCATGTTGGCTTGTACTATCTACCTACTTACACTGGGACATTTATTTTGCTGCACCATAGCCTGTTTCTGTCCTCAAATTTTAATCCTTACTATCTACTAATTGGTAAAATATGTCTGGCAAACCTAACTCCATTTTTCAGGGATTCCTGAGAAAGCAAAATTCTTAAATAATTGTGTCACAAAGGCTGTAAAAAATAAAACATTTTGTTTGTATATAACACTTTGATGCATTTAAAATAAGACTTTTTTCATCAACATGCATTTTCTAAACAATAGTAATGCAAGTGTAAACTGTCATTGACTACCTGCTGCCATATCCTGTCTCAGGCATATTAGTCACCTCTGCCTCTCCCTAGGATAAATCTCCATGGCAACCTAAGGCCTGGATAATGACCTCATTTTCTGCATCACTATATGGTGGCCTGAGGAGTACATATTTCTTCTTGGGTGCCATAGCCCTTCATGAGTTAAACACAAAACAGACACACATAATTACTTACATAATACACAGAAACGATGGCTGTGAGCTCACATGTGTATGACTGCATGTATCCAACATGCACACAAACAACTTAAGTGTTAATTGCTCATTATGACTACACCCAAGTTAAGCCCTACACCACTAAAACATATATTTCAAAATCAAATATCAGCATCAATCTACAACACTTCTGTAATGGATATAACACAGGTTTAACTGTACAATACTTTGCAGCATTAAAATTAATTAAAAATGTAATAGTAGAAATGTAATGCGTGACTATTATGACTGCCATATCCATTGCTGTGGATGTCAGTCAAGAAGAAGTCCACAAGCAAAACATATTTTTATTTTTCTGCTAACACTAATAAACATGCCAATCCTTCTACATTGTTACAATGCAATCATCTGCAATAATTGTGCAAAAATTAAATGAAATATAAACTAAAAATAATGTTCAAGTAGCATTCAGTAGCATACTTTTTGTAATGTAGACATGCTATACCAAAAGAAAGGGGTAAAAGAGGAAAAATGTAAAATAAAAAAAATTGCTTTTCAGTGGGCACTGTAATTCACCTTTGCATGTTAAACTAAAATCATCATGTAAGAAATAGCAACATATCTAAACAATACAGCAGAGCAGAAAATACATAATTCTTCAAAAGTTTTGTTTTTTAGCAATATTGAGCTCTCCTTTTTTTTTAAAGTCTCCCCAGAATGATACAAGGGCATTAGCTACATGATTACCTTAAAGTTTAGACAGTGCAGAGCCAGCCCTGTGAACACAGTGAGTATGCAAATGAGGTGTGAAATTATTAGCATTCCTGAATACACAATCTGCACTAAGTGTAGGGAAGTTAAACATGGTGTAAGAACTTATATGATTGCAGCAACACTCCCTAGCAATGCAAGTATGGGGATTGAGAAGTTTTTTCCTGTTAATGGCTTGCAGATGTCTGTGATTACTCTGACTGCAGGAACAATCAGCTTTCGCAGTCTTCCTCTTTGGTGTACACCTACTGAGTATGTGTTAGGTTAAAGCGATTTAACAAAAAGTCTGAAAGTACATTGAGTGATTTAGGAGAAAGACAGTTGTATCACTGAAATGCTGGCTTTGATGCCCACAGTTATTGCCCCTTAGAAAGAGATGTTGTTCATATTCAAGGGAATACTTTAATCGCTGATAAAGATAACATGTGGCAATAAAACAGATAGACTTGATATTAAGAAAGCATATATAAGGGAGTGGAGTATCATAGAGAAAGAAAGGGTTACACTTGCAGTATTTTTAGTCTTTGTCTAATATTGTGTGAGTACATGAGTATCCTCGCCCCTTGCAATGTCCCTGTCAGCCAGACCTTCACTGTCAAATGAGAGAGGACAACTTTCTTCACTTGTTTCTGTTGCATTTCCAATGTGACATGATGCAATATCACATTATTATTATGTCTAAATTCTTTATCACCTTGCCAATATATGTCTTTGTCTGTGGAAACTCTAAGGAATAATCATAAATGATTGTTTTCAGTATCTGTGTTTGAAGGTTCAAATCCGTACAGGTCCCTGTTGCTAGATAACAATGTTGCTGAAACATGTAAAATATACATTTAAAGTTTTTGATCTACCTTGATGTTATGTTTTTCCTTGTATCATTTGAACGCTGTTTGACATTGCACACCATTGACTTGCAATGTTCAATAACACTGAACTGCATTTCACTGAACGAGGTGAAAGTGACAAATTTTATTTGGGCTGCCATCAACAGTGCAATGACGACTGGCATTGGTGCACTTTAATTAACAGTCTGAAGTGAATACTGCGGTGGTGGTGCTGCAGTAGAGTTGTCGCCTCACAGTTAGACATTGCACGTTCAATTCTCAGTTAGAGCGTCTTCTGTATGTCGACATGCGTGAATGGGCGTTACTTCACTGAAGGTTGTGCGTTAGGCCCAGCAAGCCAGCACGTAAAACTCTACTGTCAATCATTAGTGGACCGGAGTTCCACTGTGGCGACCCCTAACCGGGAAAAGCCGAAAGACAGTTATCAGTACTAAGTGAAGAAATTAAAGTTGTCATACTCCTGTCTCTGTGTCACAATGTGGAAAGGTACTGAGTTTTTGAAAACAGTATGAGTGAGGCATGGATTGAAACCTGTTACCAGATCACTTTACCGAGGAGAGTTCATACTAAATTTTTACACCCATTTTGTTGTATGAATGTGTTGATCTGGGAAACTCAAGTAAGGTCAGTATTGAGTAAAACTGACAGATAAGTAATTCGAAATAATATCAATATTAATTGTGTGTGCTTTGTGAACAATGAAAGCATTTATGTTGTTCCCTGTGCTGTTCTCCATTCCCATGGCATTTGCTAAAGTCATTATATTGCAACACATACATGAGAGTACTGATGTGGTGATCAGATGTGAGACTGCTGAATGTACAATTATAGTGCAGTACTAGCTGTGCTCATTGCTACATATACAGTGTGATTCTTTTCACGTGTCTTCAAGTTGTAATTCCCCAAATGCTGCTTGAATGCTTCTGATAAATATTGCCTTTCGCATTTGTGCTCTGCTTGACAGCTCAAAATGAACTTTTATGGCTTAAGGAAAAAAGTGAAAATTTTAGTTTAGGCTATCTTATGTTGCACAAACCAGCCCAGTGGCATTGCACAGCCATCAGCACTATAAATATTACTCAGAGAAGAAAATACACCTGAAAGGTAACTTTCTGTGTGGCACAAGGTGTAAGTACAGTGACCTTAGAGACAAAGGACAGCTGATGCATGGTTTTAATCTACTTAACTGATAATTTTGTGATACCATTGTATTGTGTAAAAAAGCAACTCATTATTGCTAACAACATGTGATCTTTTGTCTGTCCACTTTCACATTATTTGTCATTAACTACAAGTCAGATAATGTGTTCCACAAAGTACATGTCTGAGGTTGCAAGGAGATGTGAGAAAGATAAATGTTTCACTTGAATGCTCTTCTTGCTCTGGCCATTGCTAAATATACCCATTCATTGCATTTCATTTACTTTCTGCTTTTTTCTGTATAGTATATTTATTTTCTAATGTCTTCTCAATTCTGTCCCTACTCAGCAGCAAACAAACATGGTTCACTGCCTAAGGAAAAAGTGACAATTTTAGTTTAGGCTGCCTTATGTAGAGCAAATATGTGTGGTGTTGGTTGTGCAGTCTTTTACAACATGGATATTGTATGTATATCAGAGAATGGACCTGACAGATGTCAAATTCTGTGGTACAAGGTGTAACTGCATTGTTCAAATCCTATTTGTAGATCCCATTACAATTATTAACAATATGTACTTTTCTTTTTTTTTGTCATTTCAATTTGCATTTATTGTCTCCTTGGCAGTGTGCAAACACAATTCACTACTTGAGAAAAAAATGAAAAATTTAGTTTAGACTACCTTAGGTAGTGCAAACATGCCTGGAAATGGTGTGCTATGGATATTACTGAGTGGAGAAATTCCACCTGTCACATACCTATCTGTGTGACACAAGATATACCTCATTTGAATAGAGATAAATAAGGCACATGAAGCATTGTTCAAATCCTGTTTAGAGATTCCATTGCAGTTATTCTCAATATGCCATTTTTTGGTCATTTAACTTGCATTTGCTCTCCTTTTGGGAGCTTGCAAACATACATATAAATATTTCAAGCATGAGCAATAATGTCCTTCTCACCTGCCAATATACCAGAACAGTTCCTCCCATAATAAGTATCAAAGCTGTTTTTAAAAATATCTAAACTAGTGCTTGTTTTAATGTAATTTGGTAGTCTACTCCACACATCAGCTACTCTCTCAGAGAACCAATTAGTACATGAAGAAAAAACAAAATGCAACAACTGTTCTTGGTGACTGCAGGAAATATGCACAGGCACTAACTGGATAAATTGTAATTCCACTTTAATCAGTTCATAAAATACACATAGGTTGAGCGCTTTCATCTACACACTGGTAGACTTCTTCAGAACAATCTTACTATAACTAAAAACAGTTTATATAGCCCCAAACATCCTATCCATTTTCACAATTAATTAACACTTAATTATGTGACTATTTATTTAAAGTGCCCTGTGCTTATGACTGACGAGTCAGTATAACTTAATAATATAAAATAATAAAACACGATTAAAATTCATAAATTGCTAAAATCTAGTTAAAATATATGTTAATGTAAATTGTGTGTGTGTGTAGATGAAAGCGCTCAACCTATGTGTATTTTATGAACTGATTAAAGTGGAATTACAATTTATCCAGTTAGTGCCTGTGCATATTTCCTGCAGTCACCAAGAACAGTTGTTGCATTTTGTTTTTTCTTCAGTTGTTGACTGTTCTGGGTATCGTTTCATTTTCGTAACCAATTAGTACATGTCTTGTTCCTATAAAATCGTCTACATAGGTTATCTGATGATTCTCTACTACCTTCTGATAACCCCAAAGACTCCCAGAGGTACTGGTCTCTAACTGCTCTATATGCCTGTATAAGGTCCCCTCTTAAAGATATATATGAGATGCTGTACAAGTTCAGATATTTTATTCTTTCAGAATAACTTAAATGTTCACATCCATGTTTACCCTTCATTTATTTCCACTGTACTCCTTCTAGTTTACTCATGCTTGTTTTCTTATAAGTATTTTATATTGTTATTCTGTACTCCAATTTGAGTCCAATGTAACTAACAAACAATGACTTCATCATTTCTGATTTCTTAGACTTTATAAATATTTTTATACAACCTATAGCTCTATAACTATCATTAACCAGTTGGTTGATATGATTAGAAAACTCATATCTGGATCTACCCAGATACCCAGGTCCTTAAATGAATCTACAGTTTCAATCACTGTGTGCTGTATTAAATATTCACCTTTCAATTTATGTCTCCCAAATCTCATATGCTTAGTTTTTAATGTATTTATCAGCATATTATTCTCCTGGGCCCAAATGGTCAACTTAGTCAAGTTTTTTGAAGGCATGTCCTATTGGTAACACATGGAATCAGTTTATCCATTTTCAGGTAATCTGTGTACAGACTGTAGAACACCTCCGATGAAGATAGATCTGAAAGATACAATCTAAACAAGTTAGGGCCCAGGACAGAGGCCTGTGGGACACCCTGGCTGTAACCAAGGATTTTGCCTGTCCAGTGCGATATGATACTTGCCATGTCCTAGTTGTAAACCATGCGGCTATGCATCTCATCAAGAGTACATCAATACCTAGATGTACTAATTTATTGATCAGTGTTTTGTGTATGACCCTGTCAAATGCTGAAGCTAAATCTGTATAATTTACATCACAGCACAATTGTTCATTCATAGCCGTTATTATATTGTTACAGAACATCGTGTTACAGGTGGTAATACATCTGTTTTCAACATATTCATGCTGATATATTGTTCAAGTCCCAACCTTTCCAGTTCTGACAATAATTGATCCAGTGTTATCACCTTCTCCATTATTTTTATACAACATGAAAGTAAACTTATGGTGCTGTATGATTCTGGGTCTGTCCTACTTTCCTTTCCATTAAATACAGTTTTGACAAGTGCATGTTTCCACTCTTGAGGAATTTCCTCATAGTTATTCGACCTAGAAAACACAGATATAATAGTACTGCAAGTTCATGTCAAAGTGTTCTTAAGTCATTATTACTAATTCCATCGGCTTTCTGTGCTTTGATTGGTTAAAATTTGTGTAGTTCTTTTTCAATATAAACTCCAAATACAAAAACACAAATCCAGCTGTGGGCAGTCTCCATCCCCAAAGGGGAAACCTTGCACAAACAATTTTAAACACCACTAACCACATTTTATTAAAGCTGAAACATGCAGAATTAGCTTTTTGTCTTAAGAACCAGACTTCATCGGAATAAAACAAGGCAGTGCAATGACCATTTTTATATTAAACCATTTAATTGAATCTAATAAAGTAATTAAATATTTAAAAATTTTAAAGAGCACGTACAACCTGCCAATATTTTTAAGCATGGATTTCTGTTTTTGTTTTAAAAGCTAAATAATATATTGTATTTTTGTGCAGTGCATTTTTTTCTTTTTCAATATAACCTAATTTGACTTCAGCATCTGAGGTTACCTGGATGTCACTACGACAATTTAGCACTCTCTGTGGATCAAAACTGTTTTGCATAAGACTTTGTAAATATAATTATAATCTGTTGTGTCAGAGAATATATTTTACAATCTACACGCATTTTATCAATTTGTATGTCTTGACTCACGCCACATCCTATGTATAAACAAAATAGTTTCCTATTATGTTCAATATCTTTAGATAACTTTTCTTAGGTTCTTTACCTAAAGAAAAAAGTGAAACATTTAGTTTTGGCTGCCTTTGGTAGCAAAAATACACCTGGCAACAGTTCGCTTTCATCAGCACTCAGTACTGAGGGAATTCCACCTGTCAGAGATTTATCTCTCTGGCCAACGTGTAAGTACAGTGACTTTAGATCAAAAATACAGCTGATAAAGGGTTTGAATCTAGCTACAAGACATTTTTACAAAAGATGTAGGGAACCCGTTTCTCACAACATTTTCATTAGGACTGTAATACTAAAGAAAAGATGACAATGTTAAACATGTTTCTTGTAAGTAATGTTATCAATAATCATTGCGTAATTAAAATTTTCTGTTTAGTATATGTCATTTATGTTTCACATATCACCTCAGGATAAAGTGTGTTCAATTTCCTAGACTTGACAATGATGATATATGATATAAAATTCACCTGCACAATACCTTAGTCATAGTCATCATGATTCATCACATATCCCAATGTGTGTTTAGAGCAGGTATGTCTTGTGAAATATGTATGTAACATAAAGTGACCTGTATTAAACAGCACCCATCTGAAATATATTTACAAATAGAAATATTGACTTTTACATAGGAATGCATTCCCACAAATAATTAAAACCACACACATATAGGACTCTCTGAAGTGTATCTCATTTCATTCTGAAAGTTCAGTCTAATTTTTATATTGGAAAGATATTTCTGCTGTGGCAATGTCAGTTAACAAATTAAGTTTCAGTTTTTGCATCCTTTATCCTATGGGTTTCATTCCTAGTTGTTACAATAATATTTTTAACATTATGTAAGCCCCAACATGACAATACGTCAGAATTCATCTTTCTCCTTCCAAATTGCAAGTCATAAAAGCCATGCCACTACGCATTCCATTGTTGAACAGTGAAACTTGCATTAATAGATTGAGCATCACATGTGGCAAAACTCAATGCCATGGTACACACCTCTACTGCTATGTGATGTCTGTAATGCCAATCTGTCTGCCAGGGAATCCATCTGCTTTCTATTGTGGAAATGCAGTTGGCAAGGCTATGCGTGTTTGCACAATACCAGTACTCCTTAAAATGGAGAACATCGATATCTGTGCAGTGACTGGTTCAGGGCTCTAGAGAGCACCCCTGCATTACCTGGCTATAACTCATACCACACTTTTCGGGCATCTATCCTGGACCAGAACACCAAATGCGGAGGTGTGTCCATATTCATTAAGGATATCCACACCTCCAGGCTAGTCGCGCAACATAATGCATCCAAGGTTATCCAAGTGCAACTAACTCTGGGCAAAACTAATAATGGGCAATTTTAACTACCCCACCATTAACTGGGAAAACTACTCATGTACCAACTCCTTTGCTCAACGCTTTCTGGAATTCATAAATTCCAATGCCCTGCATCAACTTATCCATACCCCCACCAGGGGCAGCAATATCCTAGACCTAGTCATTACCAGCATGAGTGACCCGTGTTCCACACCTGAAGTCAACTCCTCATTGGTCAGATCCGACCATAAGCTAATCACCCTAGATATCCGCATCCCAACCCCACCCACCATTAAGGAAATCACAGTAAAAAATTACTCCAAAGCCAACTTCATGCTTCTTAAGACAGAAGTGGCGAACTTCATGACACCCATGCAGATGGACAATACAGCTACGACTGCTGAATCCTACACATATGCACTCTATAAGCACTTACGCGAGTGCAAGGATCATGCTATCCCAAACAAAACCAAGATGCTATCCCCCCAAAAAAAGGAAGCCAATCTGGTGGTCCCCTGCCATAAATAAGCTCTACAACAGAAGGAAGAAACTTGCAAAAGAGAGTAAAATCCCATGAGTGGAGGATCTCCCTGATCAGCCTCGTTAGAAGCTGCGATCCCTTATAAGATTATCCAAAGCTAGCAAGAAAAACAAAATTGTCAGTGATTCTAAAGGGAACCACAAAGCATTCTATAGCTATGTCAAGGATCTCAATGGCAACACCCAGATCTGCTCTGAGTTACAGCACAACAGCACAAAAATGACAGAGCCAACTGATATTGCCAACATCCTGGCAGATAGGTTCAGTGCTAACTTTACCCCCCTCTCACCCCCTAAAGGGGCCATATCTATACAGGAAGAATGCAGAGTCCCTGTAATCACATCTATGCAGGTAAAAGCTGCACTCTCTAAAACCAAAAACACAGCATCCATGGGACCAGACAACATCCCAGGCTGCGTTTTCACGAACTTCAGAATGAACTGGCTCCCCACCTAAGCACCATGTCCAGTCATATTCTCACGTCAGTCTTTGTGCCCACTGAATGGCGCACAGCAATAGTTATCCCACTCCACAAAGGGGGAGCCACCACTGATCCTGGTAACTATAGCCCTATTAGCCTGATGAGCCTGGTCTGCAAGGCCATGGAACATTAACATCATGGAACTCATAAACAAAGACATTGGTAACCTCCAAACTCTGGACCCCACCCAGTTTGGGTTTGTGAAAGGCAGATCATGCCTTCTGAACCTGATCGACTTCTTTGAGGCAGTCACCAAAGCCATAGACAAGGGTAAGGTGGTTCACACAGCCTATCTTGACTTTGCCAAGGCTTTCGACACCATTCCCCATTCTGGAATTATAGCTAAACTCACTAAACTAGGTATAAATCCCTATGTCACAAGATGGGTTGCCAACTGGCTCACTGACAGAACTCACACTGTAAAAGTTGCAGACTCTAAATCTGACTTCAAATCAGTGACAAGTGGAGTACCACAGGGTTCAGTCCTGGGACCTCTCCTGTTTGGTACCTACTTCTCTGGGGTCTATATTAAATTAGTGAATGCTTAGAAAAGCGAACACTAATTCATAGACCCCTTTATAGTGAAAGCTTAAAATCTTGAACACCCGGAACAGCAATTTTTTTCACAGGGAAAAAAATCGCTTTGCCAGTTCCGGGAGTTTGCCATTTCCTCCACTGTGGTGCAATCTTGGAGTTGGTATTTTTAAGTAAGGGGTGTGTGGGGGATTGGGGAGAGTGGGGGGTGAAGCCCCCCACATTATAAAATGTTTTAAGGTTTTTTTTTTCGTGGACTAGCAATTTTTTTCCTGTGAAAAAAATCGCTGTCCCGGGTGTTCAAGATTTTAAGCTTTCACTTAAAAGGGGTCGATGAATTAGCATTTGCTTTTCTAAGCATTCACTAATTTAATATAGACCCCTTCTCTGAAGTACAGGCTAACACAGAAGGCCTCTAGCTAATGAAGTTCACAGATGACTGCAAACTAGGAGCCATAATTGAGTCCCCAAATGATGTGGACATCATACAGAAGGGCCTCACTGAGCCAGATGCCTGGTGACAGAGGCATGGCCTCAAGCTCAATGCCAAAAAGTGTATTTTCATCCCCTTTGGTAAAAACTCTGTACCCGTGAACTGCCACATAAACGGCAGTCTACGTAATGTTGAATGTGTGATAAGAGACCTTGGGACCCAGGTGGACAGTAGTATCTCCTTTGATAATCACATCGCCACAGTAGTCAGGAAATCCTTCTATATGGCACACCTCATCAGAAAAGGGTTCTCATCCAGGAAAAAAGAGGTTATTGTTCCCCTCTACTCAGCACTCATTAGACCCATTATAGAGTACAATGCCCCCTTTGGAATGTATCTCATAAAACATCTGCAGCAGCTTGAAAGGCCACAGAAGTACCTCACAAAAAGGATTACTGGCCTCAAACAGATGCCCTACACTGACCAGCTATGTTAAACCTAGAGCTGTTGGACATGCTACACCTAAATAAATTGCAATCCCTCTGAGCTACACACTCTAGGACCTAAACCTTGTCATTACAATTAACAAGCCATGCTGGCGGGATAGATTCCTGTCCCAGAGACTTCCTATACTCTGGAACAAGCTACCCATCTATGTCAAGCAAAGTTCCTCATTAGCACTCTTCAAGAAAAATCTTGATGAGTGGATGAGAAATAGGAAATACACCCCGGGGATCACTTCTGTGGCTCTGCTCAACAGGGGCATGGGAAATTGACTTTCTTGGGTGGCGTAGGGCAGGGAATCTTGTTAGCTAGGCTGACCTAAGCCCTTGGGCTGATAGCCTAGTACCTACCTATGAACCTATGAACCTATGTGAAATCTGAACTGGTCACCCATGGCTCTAGATGATAGTATCTGTTGAAGTGACACCCTGACCCCATGTACAAAAAATGGGAAAAAAATTGTTGTGGGTGGGCTGGTGAAGAGGAGAATGGTGCTAACTTTAGGGCACAAAGGTGGTTTTTTGAGGAGTCTGGGATATTTGTGGGACTCCTTGAGAAGTGCTACAGCCATAGGCTGCTACAGGGGGATTATAGTGAGTCTCCGTATAAAGCTGAGACTTGGAATATTTTAGCAAAGACTGTCTCCAATGCAACTGTCATTCCACACATGGGGGAACAACGTCATCACCACTATAGTGACCTTAAGAAGTGCAAGCAGGACCTCCTAAGCTACGGGAGGCTAAATTTAAGGCTGAGTACACCCCCCCCCCCAGTTGTGTATGCATACTGACTCATAACCTGTCCATGACATGGCATTAATTATCTAGCCAGCTTATACAGGTACTCATTATGCTTTCATATATATATATATATATATATATATATATATATATATATATTCTTTTCTTTTTTTTTTTTTGTACTGTATGGCTTCAGAGGAGAGAACTGCAAACCATGAGGCACACCAGGAGAGATTAACTCACCTCAGAGAGGCATGGGGTGAGTATGACTCCGGTACAAATTCAATCCATAACATTATTTTCATTCCCTCAAGCACTAGCCTCTTGAGCAGGTATACCTCATCCTTCATTTTGAGCAAGCATGCCTTCCCAATAACTCGCAGCTTGCATTAGGGAATGAGAACACTAGCTTATTGTGTGTAGGTTCAGTACCCAGAAGCAGCAATTACTTGTTATTACTGGACAAGTATTTATAAAATATTAACAGCAATATGTCAGGAAGAATTAAATTATGGTAAATGCAACTATTAAATTAGAATGCTTATTTCCTATCTATTGGAGGGAAGTAAAGGCTAATGTTTCTTATATCATAGCAGTGAGATTTGTTTATTTTATGACACATAAATACCTTTCCATTATATATGAATGTGGCAAAGACATACAATATGAAGTTATCCTAATTGTTTATGCATTGCAAACCAAGTGTATTGACAAAATACAGTACTGTGACATGCCATGTATCTAATTATCTCTTTTGTTTGTCTTCCCCCACACTTTCTCTCTTTTTGGGGGTTAACAATTTTCTGTTTGCATAAGTTAACAGGTAAACAAATTAGCAGTCAGCACAGAGAAATATACCTACCACTGTGTCTCAGCCCGGCATACCTCCACAGATAGCAGCAGAGACACCCAGCACTTTAGAGTCACAACCTATCAGTGTTGCCTCCACAACCCCTGCCCTACTTGTTCCACCTGCATCAGGTAGCTCAGGTCCAGCTGCTGGTGCAGTGGTACCCTCCAGGAACAGTAGCAGTGGAGGTGGTGATTTTGTCACCCAGCAGGAGCTGACAGGGCTGGTGGCAGATATAATAGGGAGGGGTATTGGTGCACACATCTGCAAAGTTGAAAAGGTCCTGCATCACATTTCAAAGATGATGCCACATCTGGCACTGGCCCAGGGAACTGCTGTAAGAAACAGCGATGACAGTTGGAAACTAGATTCTCACTGTTTTCAGGGTGGACGTGGATGCATCTTTGATTGTCCCCTACCTATCCACAATCACAGTGTCCCCCAACCTATTGTGTCCATCACCATCCCTGTTTGGTTTGTATGTACTATATATCTGTGCATGTTTCCTAACCTACCCTACCTACCTGACCCCCTTATTCCTAAGTGATTTTCCCAACATTCCTCCCCCCTCCTCCCAAAAAACATAGCTCTCTACCTCACCTATGTGTTATCTTGACCAATTTGATTTGATCCACTTAGACACACAACACTATTTATTTTTTTGTTTTCATCCATCATTGTTGTGGTGATTGCAAGGTCATGACATTGTGAGTGTAGTATATTTATATTGTGATGAAGTGGATAGTTGTGGTTCTCTCCCATGACTCTGTTGCAAATTCCTGTATTCTTTCCCCTGTGTCCTGTCCTCTGCTTGCCAACCCCATTTTCACCACTGTCCTATCCACCCCTTTTTCACAAATGTAATCAGGTCAAAAACAGATTCACACACTATACACAACACCAGAAATGGATGATGGAAAAGCCTTTGTGTTATGCTTTCGGCATTTGTGCAGTGTTTGGCATAGCACATTGATGCTGAGTGACAGTGAATACTGTTTAATTTCTTATTGCAAAAGATGAAGATTTCCATTTAATTTGCAGCTGTTTGGTTATGTTCATACAAATGTGCTTAAATGTGCTGCACTGTGAGTATACAGAGTAAAGGCAGACTAAAGGCAGTATTGTGACACAGCTAATGGAACAGTTTTTAGGCTGCTGGATGTATTAAAGTAGGAATTCCTATGTGTTGTGTTGAGATAAGTTCCCTGTTTATAGCCTGATGCTTTTGTGTAATGTCACAGATTTGATTGCACCTGTATGTCAATTTATTACATCATGGCCATTTCATATTCTTATCATCTATATAACTGCAAATGTCTGTATTTCTCTCCATATAAAACATTTCCTTAGCATAACATTGAAATAGTGCGTTAAGACATCATTTTCAAAAACTTTGCAACCCTAGCAGGAAGACAAATTAACTAAACCTTTTCCTGGTTAGGTATTTATGTTCATTGTCCTGTTCTACCCCTTATTTGTACCTATAGCAAATATGTTAGTGTACTGAGCATGACAGACTGATATTTTAATAAGTAAAACTAAAACTCCATACAGATGTTCCCTCATGTTCCAGACATATAGTTGTTCTTCCTGTCTGCATCTGTTTCTGTTCACCCCTTCTGCTTCAGTAAGTTGTCACTGTGCTAAAGTTGTGTTATTTTAATATTATGATGTCATAATTCCTTTGTGGCACGATGAGCTAATTCTCACATGTGTAGCTTTTTGACTAATTTCAAGGGTTCTATTCCAGCCATTAACTAAGTGTTGCTGCCTGTTTTTGCATGTGTACCTGTTGGCTACATATTGTTTCAAACCACCGTTATTCTGCTTCTGTCATAATCTCCTTTGTCCCTGCTGCCGTGTCACCATCGCACCCTGTGGATCTGTCTTCACCCTTTTTTATCATTAATCTTTCCTCCCTGCATTTGTATAATGTCTGGTACTGGGCAACAAATGCAACTAAGGCTAAATGGAAGTACACGTGTTATGGCAGTATCTTGTGGTTTTATTGCCCTCATCCACATTACTCTGTCATGCGTTGTGCCGCTGTACTTAGCTATGTTTGTCAGCTTAATGAACTTTTAAACAAGATGAGTTGGATGTACAGATTATAGTGTTGAATAGGGTAATGAAGATGAATATACACATTCATGTTTGATGAAATCTGCTTTCAAATAGTGACTGTCACAATTATGACTTTCTACATTGTGTGCTTACACATTACTCAAGTGTACGTTTTTCTTGGCATGCTGTAAATGTTCAAATATATATAGGTGAAAAATATTTCAGGATGTGTTGTCTGACTCCTGTGGATGTAAATGCTGGCTACAGCTTCACTTAACACATCATCGTCCTGCTACTATAGTAATGTGCCTGATACCTATTGTAAAACCAGCCTTGTAAAGGTGTTTGCGTGGAAGTTGGCACAGAGCAACACAGATTTATGCTAATAGCCACTCTAAATTAAACACGTTAACATTTGATTACACATGCACTAATACTTTGCCATCAGCAGACCAATTCAGCCGGGCAGTTCTGTGCTCAAAGAGCAAAATAAAAAAAAGAGAAAATCAAATAATTGCAGTTTTATGTTGCACAGTGTTTGCATATCTGCATTACTTTTGTCAGCAGGTGATCTTGATTTCAGAATGATGTTGACTCACTTAATTCATTTATTTAAAGTATGTCTGCTGTACAGTGTTTACAATTGCACTGTGTTATAAGCTTGGTTAACCTACTCTCACAGAGTACATCACTATAATTTTGCAGCGCAGTGTCCCATGTATGACTTCCATGTTTGTGTTGCCAATGCACATAGTGCAAGTATGAGATAATACAAGTGTATAATTGTCGTTTTCACGTTGGTACTTTCTTGGTTCTGTTTAAGTATCTTTATTCCATACAAACAAATCAATGTGAAGACTTATTAACTATGACTAAGGTAACTTATATACAAAGTAACTACTATGATAATACATGTTCACTCACAGGCTGCTTCTATAAAATGGCGCTAGGGATTGCACATGTCTGGGATTTATACATGCACGCACAGCCTCGCATGCTTCTTACAGATATAGCACACACATTACACTCTGATCTATATCCTCCCTCTTTGAGAAATAGATCATGCAATTTGTCATGAGACTATTTGGCATGTAGAAATCACAGATAATCTAAAGACATGCATTATACAGTACTTTGTACACAAACATTTACAATAAAGTCCATGTTGCTCTGTATTTCACACTAGGCTTAGAAACTTGTGCATATCATGTGACATAAAATTGGGAATTAGGTTTAGCAACTGGGACAGACTCTGCAAAACGGTTGAACTGTGAAATGTTCGAATTACTTTCTAGAACAGAATCAGACTTTTGAACATATTCGGGTCTAGAAACAATGTCTTTCTCATTCTTTGTTCTAGAATTTGCATCATAGATACAATGTTGTGACTGCAATGAAGATGATGATTTAGAGTTTGCATCACAGATACAATGTTGTGATTGCAATGATGATTTTGGTACAGGAAGAAGATGTCTATGATTCCTCCTATACTCAACACCCTCGGAGTTTACCAAATAGGATCCTGGCTCAGCACAGATGCATGTAATCTGTCCTATTCAATCAAAACCTTTCATTGTCTGAATTCTCACCATCTCTTCTTCTCTCAACAAATGAAGAAAGTTGCCCGATTTGTCATAACTAGATTTCTGGATATTACACTTCTTAAACAATTGAGGCTTGATGGTTTTATTGTTCTTGGATTTAGGCTTCAACAAACTGGATGAAATAGGTAGCGTAGTTCTAGTTTGTCTGGAAAGCAGTCTTTGAGTAGGTGAGCCAAGAATGTCATTACGAGGTATGTTTCTGAGATTGTGCAAATTCAAGAACGCATTGTTATTATCATGCTTTGACATTTCAAGTAATTGCTTTGCACTTTATACAGCTCATTCAGCAAGACTACTGGACTGTGGATATTCAGGACTACTAGTAACATGTACTAAGTCCCATTCTCTTGCAAAATTCTGAAACAACTGGCTAGTAAATTGAGTACCATTATCAGAATAAAGTTTGTGAGGACTACTATGAACTGAGAAATGATGTTTTAACTTAGTGATAACAGCTGCTGAGGTTAAGTTTGGTTGTAAATCAATCTCAAGCCAGTTCAAATAAGAGTCCACCAAAACCAGATAATGTTGATTGTCCCACTCAAAGATATCAGCAGCTATCACAGGCCAAGGTGGTTCAGGTATAGGATTCAACTGCAGAGGTTCTTTCTGCAAATGCGCTCTGTTACTATTACATACTGAACAAGAAGAAATTATACTGTCAATGTCTTTGGACAACGAAGGCCAAAATACTAATTTTCTTGCTCTTCTCTTCATGGATAATAAACCTGGATGACCACAACACAAAATCTGAATGTACTCATGCTGTAAGGAAGTTAGAACAATAATTTTAGGACCTTTGTAAATAATACCATCTTCCAACAACAATTCATCTCTGTAAGGAAAATACAGTTACACTTCAGTTGCAAAACTTGATTGCTTTAGTGGCCAATCAATACAGATGTAGTGAATAAGCTTTTGCGAAATTGGATCAGCCATAGTGTGATCTCTCAATTCATCTAGTCTAGTGGTGGAAGAATTACATGCTGACATAACATCAAAATCAAATGTTTCAGCTTCCACTTGTTCTGTCATACATCTCAGTGATCAGGATAAGGTATCAGCCAGATAGAGCAATTTACCTTTTGTATAGACTAGCTGGAAATGGTACTTTTGCAATTTTCAGCATCATTCTTTGTAATCTCACTAGAGCAGAATGCATAGGTTTCTTCAGAATAGCAACAAGTGGTTGATGATCTGTTTCAGTCTGGATAGCTCGACTATAAATATAATCATGGAACTTGGAACATGCAAAAACTATAGCCAAAAGTTCCTTTTCAATTTGCGCATAGTACAGCTCTGTTTGAGTCAATGTCCTAGATGCACAGACTACTGGTCTACCCACTTGAAGAATAACTGCACCAAGACCAAATTTCAAAGCATCACAGGAAAGAACAATAGGTTTGTTGACATTGTATCTTAATGTAGGTGGAGTGGGAATTTTTTGCGTAATGTTATCAAACACCTTCTGATGAGGTTCTAGCTATGACCATGCAATATGTTTGTGTGTTAGTTCTTTTAAAGGTGATGTCAATTCGTAGAAAGCTGGGATGAATTTTCCTAAATAGTTGACCATGCCTAAAATACAGTGTAGACTTTGCACATTATCTGGTGCTGACATTTCTAGACTGGCTAATTGTTTATTAGGATCAGGCCCCAGCCCTGTACTGGTGAACAAATTTCTCACGTAAGTCACTTCCAGAAGCTGGAATTTGCACTTCAGAGTATTGAGCTTTAAGTTTATTTCACAAGCTCTATCAAGAACTTTCTTGAAGTTTCTGTCATGATCAGTTTCACCATTGCCTCCAACCAAGAGATCATCTACTATTATGGCACAAGGGTAACCTGAAAAAATTTGCTCCGGTACATTGAAAAACTTCACTTGCAAAATTTATTCCAAATGGCATCCTTAGGAATCTGTATCTGCCAAATGGAGTACCAAAAGTCATGAGAAATAAGGATTTGTGATCAAGCATCACTTGCCAGAATGAACTTTTTGCATCCAAAACAGAAAATATAGTAGCATTAGGTTCTAGAACTGCAACTTCCTTGACTGTACATATTGGATTATATGGCCTTTTTAATGCTTTGTTTAAATCTCTAGGCTCAATACATATCCCGATCTCATATGAACCTTTCTTGTGAGCGGCTACCATGGATGACACCCATTCAGTTGGTTCTGTGACTGGACAAATCACACCTTGCTGCACCATTTTATCCAGCTGAATTTTAACTTTGTCCTGCATTGCAATAAGAACTCTTCTTGCTGGTCTGACTACTGGAGTAACTTCTGAGTCTAACGTCATAGAATACACAACTGGAAGTTTGCCCAACTTGTCATCAAAGGCATTGGCATACTCTGACAAAATGGCTTCTGAAAAAGTGGAACTCGGAACTGTGCTCACATGAACTTCTTAAGTAAAAGTAAGTAGATTTGTTCTTGAGCTATCTTTGAGACCCAGTAAAGAATGTACTGGTCGATGGACTACGTAAAGTAATAAGTTGTAAGTAACAAGGTAAATTGTGTACATCAGGATTATCTTGTTTTAACCATTGCATTTCAGGTATATGCATTCAGGCTGTGAGGTAAGGTGCTACAGTCAAGTATAACAGTGTAATAGCTGTACATTGCAAGTATAATGGCTGCCAAATGCCATGTTTAACATATGTAGTAATGGTCAAGGCTGTTTCAAGGCCAGTATTGTTCACATAAGGCTCTGACTTCCACAAACAGCAGGCAAGAAAGGTATATGGGTGAGATAGCCAACCCATGATCTGATATTGTTTGTTGTTCAGAGATATTTCAACCAACTAACAATATATTGTGTACACCTGCATTCTATTTAGTAATGTATAGGTTACCTAGTATCTCTGTCAAGCTTGAATTTTATGCATGTGTGTTCAGCTGTCACTGCAGTCTAGTATAAAACTGTAGTACTATTACCAGCTCATATTTTGGTTCCAAGTGAACTCTAGGCAAATATCAGGCAGTCAGTAATCAGCAGTGACTCAGTAGCTCAGTTTTTTAAATGCTCTGTATGAAGTACATTTTACCACACACAGACCAGGATTCGAATCCACTGCGATGTTGCACTAAATATTACAGAATCAGTCATGTAATGATGACAGATTTTCTCTCCACAGGAACTACAGGCAAATGGGTGAGGTAGCCCATATTATATAATTAAATAATTGTATGTCCAGATGTCACAGACTGTTAAAATCATTACCAGGAATGTGATAATACAGCATACAATAAAGGAAATAAGTATAATAACATTAAAATAAAATAAAAAAAAGAAGTAAAATGTGTAATCTTGGTATCACTTTATGCCTGGAGTGTCTGTTAAAGGTTGCTGCAGTCAATTAATACATTTGATACAGATGTCCTCTGCGGTCATTGCTATTGGGTTATATCTGCATGCCAGTCAAGAAAGCATGATAATTGTTTACATTCTGTACTGTACACATACATGTCTCTCAAGTGTCACGCTGTCATGTAATGTAATTAGTAGTGCTGTCTGTCACAGGTTTAACATACAAATGACTACCAAAATTGCAAAGTATCACTACATCAGCCCACAGTATACTTTGGTAGTTACATAGGTCCACCTGATGTGCAAGTGTTCTGTGTAGTTGTGTACCTGCATTTGTTACTGCTTGGCCCATACTGTCCCATGCAGATAGCTAGAGAGGTATGTACTTGCTGCAGCACCTATAGAGAACTTGTACACATAAAGAAAGGACAGACCTGTAGAATAGATAGTAGTACTGTTGTCAACTATATAGCCTATAATGGTATTAATGGCCTTTATTTCTTTCTCTCCCCACCCCTTATCTTCATTTATTTATTACTGTTATTCATGGGTTATGGTTTACTATTAACATATGTTGTTGCATTAAAACCTTATTTTGGGGCATGTGTTTTATTATTTCTATGTATTATGATGGTTGCATATTAACATATCTTGTTGAATTACCAATTCTGTTGGCCTTATGATATAACTGTTACTGACATGCTGTTTGCATTCTGACTATTTTGTTATTTATTGTGTTTTACATAATATGCATTGGTTTGTAATCAATTTATTTCCAATGTTCTGGCATGCTGTTATTACTAAGAATATTTAGGGTATAACTAACCTATCCATCACCACAGTATGTCACAGTAGGCCTGTTCCTGGTGATCCACCTAACCTACTTCAGCAGGCCATGGCACCGGGTCCTGGCACATCTGGGACCCAGGCCCATGGTGCACCCTCCACTGCCACTGTACCACCTTTGGGTGGAGCCGCCTCAGGGGACTGGGCTTGGCCTCCCCCTGGGAGTGGTGGCAGAGGGGCAATAATCACCCAATGACAACTACTGGCCATGGTGCGTATGATCATTCATCCCAGCTATGAGTGTTACCTGCACAAGACTGAGGACACACTAGCCAACCTGGTGGGGCAGGCTAGCCCTGATGCCTAGCCTCCAGCACAGCCACCTTTCGGGCAGTGAAGGAGCTGTGTGGACTGCCCATGGGTGGGGATGTCAGTCACGCTGTTGCCATCTGGAGGTACATGCATCTCACATTCCACAACTCCCTCCCCATCCAAGGTGTTTATCCCCCTCATGTGTCACACACCTCCCTGTCTACTGTCTTGTCTGTTTTGTCTGTCTGCTATTGCATCTTCTCCTACCCAACTTACTTCCCCACATGTACCTATTTCCCTTCCCAACATTCCACTCTCTCCATAAAAACAAATGGGCACCTGTCCCACAAAAAAAATATTTCCTCATACATAGCTCTCTGTTTCGCACACATGTTCACTTGACACAACTAATTTGGTCCAACTGGCTTCACAACATTGGGGTTTGACAGTCCGTCCAAATTCATCCACAAAATATGTCAAAATGGGGTCTATGTTAAATGTTCAAACATCCAAAATGTCGAACATTACATGGTCGAGACCAAATGTTCGACATTTGGATGTTCTAAAAAAAAAGAAAACACAGAATAAAACACTTTAACAGTGTAGGCAGGGAGGCAAGCCCCCCTGCACTCCCCACACCCCCTAGTTAAATATACCAACTCCGAGACCGCACTTCAGTGCAGAAAAGGGAAATTCTCCCTATCTGCACCATATGGTGCCATTGAAAGTCTATCTTCGAGCACTCAAAATTTCGAATGTTTGGTCTCAACCATGTAATGTGCGAAATTTTGAGCATTCAAAGATTTGACAGGTACCCGTCAAAATGCACAGCTGTTGCTGTGCAAGAAATGGAAAGCTATGGCTCTTTCCTACACCCTTCCTGCACATCCCTACTTGCCTTTCAATATGTTTTCCCCCTGCTTAGATCCATTTCATCACTGTCCTATTACCCCCTTTTTCTTTTCTTTTTAATTTTTTAGTGTGGAATTGCATGGAGCTAAGCGGAGTGCCGCTCCACACCTCACAAATCTGCTTAAATGAGCTTTAATGAGCTTTAATGATCTTATGTGTTTCTCACATTGTTAGTCACATGTACAAAATAATCACCTCTGCTGTGTTTCAAATGTAGGCACCTGCCAATTACAGCCTGCTGTAGTAACCCACTACTTCACATAGATCTTAATTAAAGCAGGTGTTTCCAGCAAAACATACTGATTGCCACTGACAGAATGAAATTACACCTGATTGAAAAAATGGGAGTGTACCTAGGACTGATGCAAAAATACACCAGTAGACAGCCAAATAACTAATAACGGAAGTATGTGAGGCCTGGGATAGCAGGTAAATGTTCCCTTTTGTTAGCAACATCTTTAAACACACCTGCTAAGGCATCAGTGGCAAAGTACATATGTTCAACTTGGACCCTGTCACAGAAAACCTGCCTTTGAAAGCCATGCACATACTAATGAATGCGGATAATGTGTGGCACAGCCTGTATGTCTGCACATATATCTGCAACTACACATACTGCAGCACTGACTCAGTAGCTCAGTCTGTTAAATGTCTTGTGTGCCGCACATTTTGCCACACACAATCCTGGGATTGAATCCAGTGTGTTGCACTTCAATTACATTGTTGTGAAGACAGCATGTAATGACTGAGTCATGCAATTTTAATCCCCATAGGTTACTGCTACTGCATTATCTGCTACTCATTTTCGCAAGTCAGAGGCCTGCAGGTAGGGACACACTACACATATCCATATAGCCTAACTATATGTCGCCTACTACTGTGTTAGTACCACTGTTGCATAACAGATATACCTTAAGCACATACCTTGATTGGACTGTAAAGGATACTATTACCCTGGCTCTGCTGTAATGACAGGGCTGCCACTGCTGCCACAGTTACATGTACAGCTTGCTGTCCACCAAAGTCTTCATACTTCCCCCATGTGTCCTAGGCTGCAACAGCAGCAGCAGTTGCAGCCTGGAGAATACAGAGCTGTATGTTAAGCTAGCTGCTACAGACCTGCCATACCTCCCAACTCCCTATAACAAGGGATCCAGACACAACCATCCATAAAGGGGGAGGGGCATAAAGGCCCATACATACTGTCATGTTTAACAGTTTGCTCCTACAAAGATTAGTAAGTCGATAGAATAGCTGCTACTGCATTAGCATGCATATTCTGATGGGTATGATGTGTGACACTCACATGTCTCTCTCCCCTTACTGACCTCAACCTACAATGTTTGACAGTGAACTGCCAGATGACCACAATGTCATGTGACACTGGCCAAACATATCAGGCAAAACTGTGGACATATCTTATAAATCTCTGCAGTGGACATTATTTGTACCTACCCTCTGCAATGCTGTAGCACTAATGTCCATCTCAAAAACTAAGAATGGGCCAAGGCCTACATGAAGGCCTTATATATTGCACTGTGGTGTCATGTCATTTGCTAATGATAGTGCAATTCAGCTGTTTTGGATGCAGTTAGAAATTCTGAGCCACATACTGGTGCAGTGGAAATTACCTGTTAGTGAGCATTACCTGCAAAAGGCAAGCAGCTGCTTAAGGTGAACATATCTGTTTGTTGTTTTGCTCACACAGGCAATGTATGTGCATAGTATTTGCAGAAGAATGCTTCAAAAAATGATTACTCCACTCTACCAGGTATGTACTAGATTTCCCCATATAACGGAATGCAGGTGGGAGGATGGAGGTATGGGGAATAGGGATTACAGCACTAGGCTTATATTAGATCTATGATAGTGACACAGATGGGAAGATGGAGGTATGGGGAATAGGGATTACAGCACTAGGCTTGTATTAGATCTATGATACTGACATGTCAGTGATACTTTGCTGTCCTACACCTACAGGCATTCCTCTCAACTGTCCCTGCTTTGAATCACATCATCACATCTCAGCTCTGCCCCTGTCAATCCCTCCTTCAACAGTCTGCTGTTGTAGGAAAGCTAGTGGATTAAATGTAAGACATATAGTGACATTAAGTAAGGGTGTACACTCAGTCTGTCAATGTCACACATAAATAATTCTAGCATTATAAAAGTGTCCCTGAATGTCCCTGATGCACCCTGGCTAAGTCCCTGTTTCACTGACATTCAGCCCACTTTGGTTGAGAGCTATGCCTAACATACTTGTCAACCTCCTACAGCAGGAAATCAGGACAAAGTCATAATCAATGGCAGACACAGGCCCAAACTCAGTGACAGGGTGTAGTACATACTGGCCATACAAAGTAAGAATGTGAATAGGCTAACATATATTACTGTAGCATAAGTGTTTTCTGAAGAGTGTGATGTGTGACAATCAGATTCTCTATTTATTTTCTGACAGCAACCATCAATGTTTGGTCAACCATTTGTCAGACATCCACATGTTTGTGCCAAAAAGGGCCACATCTATGAGGCAAACATGTTGACATTCCATGAACATCTATATAGTTGAGAGGTATGATGCCTACAGGGAACATATATGACAGCAGGTTTGCATAGCTGTCTGCCATTGTGGCACACTGATGTTGCTGGACTGTCCCCATATACTTGTTGTAATAGCACACTGCTATTTGTCTGACAGTGGCCGTATGACATATTAGTGGGAATTTGCCCATAGGAGACACACCTCAACAGACTGCAGTGATGGGTGTAGAGACATACAGCAGAATCTGTCACTGCATACAGAAACATACCAATATTGCTTCTGTCTCGGTGATAGCCACACTTGCAGTGTATTGATAGACTGTGGGGTATGACATGTGAGTGGAGCAGTGGATAGTGTAGGCTGTACTGGTTGTGCAGGGTCTGTACATAGTGGATGTCCATGTAACTGGTCCTGTAATGGGCTCCCCTCTTGTTGTCTTTCAGGAGCGATGTATCGCAGGAGACATCCACCATTTATAGCTGTGGAGAATGATGTTATTCTAGATAGCCTCAGACTGCACCACCACATCCTGATTTCAAGGGGTCACCACAATCATGACCAGCATGTAGCATTGTGGGGTGACCTTGTCAGGGCAGTTTATTAGATCGGCCAACAGGACAGGATCTATGAGCAGGTTCGACACCGGGCCATGGATATGGTCAATGCTGCACATCAAAGGGCAGCTGCTGTGGTCAGGGATCTTGCTGCTACTGGTGGTGGGCCTGTGACAGAACAACCCCTCTCAGCCACAGAGGAATTCCTGGTGAACCCACGATCAACCACCCAGCTCCCAGTAATCCATCATGCCATATATTCTGAAGGTGGGTGCCACAGTGTCCACATTAGAGGACCATCCAGGTAATCTTACTGTGTTCACCAGTGTAATACTGCATCAGTCATTGTAGCAGGCTCTACATACCAGTACATGGGTGTCAGGTCTATCTGCACTGGGGAGGGGGTTGAGTTTTATGCACAGTTTTGCACATATACATAGAATGTCACCAATGCAGCCAGTATCATATTAGCTACTCTATATGCATACATATTACCTTGTAACACTGCAACATTTTGTATTGCTGAAAATACCTCTCCCTCACCTTTTCATAGGTTCATCAGGTGTGACCGGCGTCCATGGTTCTGTACCTGGTAAGTGTAATACTGTTGTTTTATGGATCATATATACCCTAAGAAAGTTAAGGGCTGCCATTTTGCCCTAGGCACAACTGTTGTCTTAGCCAGAATAGAATAGTTGCATGTTCCATTTTGGAGCAGTTAACTACAGTCCACAGACTGGGTAATCACAGCTGTGTATTTGTACAAACATTAACACATTTGCACTTATAGTTATGAGTGACTACACAGCCTGCTATACATGCACTCCAAGATGCCTGTTCAAACACAACAGGGAGATGGTACATACCTGAGGCAGTGATACTTCTACTGGCATATTCTCAGTACAGGTATGTTGGGTGTTATGTGTAGTTCTATCACATACACTGTCATACAGCTTACCTCACAGGTGTATTGTACTTGCAACTTTAACCATATGTAGCTGAAGTGCATGTTATAAAGGGCCTGACTTGTCTGTATATGTTGTGAGTTTGTGTGCTGTGCATCAGATTAGTGATGAGAAGATGTGGGATGTGCAGTGCAGCTGTGGCTCTTCATCTGTATGAGTCTGTGTGGATTACCATACATAACAGAGCAGGTGATAATGTACTGATTTTTGTCTTGCTTCTCACAGGTGAATGGGGGGCTTGGAGTCTGTCCCCTTCACAACCTGATGTCAGTGTCTTATCAGACTCTGATGATGATGGTGGCCATAGTGAGGCACAGGTGTGGTTGTTGGGGCTGAATGTGTCCCAAAGGTTGACATCCCTCTTCTGCCCCCATTGTCCCCGCACACAGTCAGTATGTCCACACATACCCAGTCCCCAGAGGCCACAGATATTGGAGAGTCAGAGGGTGGCAACATTGAACAGAAAAGTGTGACAACTATGGCATCAGTGAATGTAGACACTGGCCATAGCCAGAGAGCTGGCGAGGTCCCACACAGGCAGATTGACAGGGGTGTTTGAAAGAGGACTGCTGCCCATTCACCTCCTGTCACAGGTGTCACATCATGGGTCACGCTCCGCATGTTTCAGGCCATCATGGAAGCACAGACATGTTCTGAACACAACAAGAGATAGATGCTTAGGGTTATGGATGCAGCACAGTCTGACATATGTGAC